>NC_058406.1:127624059-127854331 GCF_002201575.2 Neomonachus schauinslandi | reverse complement strand
CCTTTCCTTTCCTTTCCTTTCCTTTCCTTTCCTTTCCTTTCCTTTCCCTTCTTTTCTTTTCTTTATGACTTGCTAGCCCGTGTGATCCTTTCTATACACAAGTCATGGTTCCATCTACTCAAAACTCAACATCTCAGCGGTCAAGTCCTTATTGGCCCCTGATAGGCCTGTAAAAACCTATATGGTCACTTCTCGACCTCACCTTTCACCACTCCCTGAGACGTTCCCTTCACTCTGCTCATCCGGGCCTCCTTGCTGCTCTCAGGAGATACAGGCACACTCCCATCTTAGGTCTCTGTCCTGACTGCTGCCTCCACCCAGAACACTGTTTCCCAAATGGTCACGTAGCTAATTTCCTCACCTTCTTCCAGCACTTCACCCTCTAAATAATTGTCTATGGTCATCTGTCTCCTCTCACCAGACTGAAAGCTCCATTGGAGCAAGTCTCTTGGGTTTTGTTTACTGATGGATACCAAGAGTCAAGAGAGTCTAGCACATAGTAGGATCTCAGTAAATATTTGTTAAATGAAAAGTCTCCTGCTAACTCATACCCTTTCCTCTTCTCACCTTCAAGGTATTTTTTCTAAACAAAGATAGTTACCACCCTAAATGATTTAGGAAATAACTTTTGTATTTTTTATATTCCATTCTATTGAATTTGCTTATTTTCTTATTTATAATTACCACTAGACTGCCCTTACATTCTTTGATGGTGGGGACCTACACATCTTACTAATGCTGAGAGCATCTTAATAATGCTTGGTTGGTTTATAACAGATCCTCCTTAAATAATTGTTGAATAAATAAATGACGGTAATGCCTGATAATTGTACATGGCTTTATTTATATACGGAGTACTTTAATTCTTCCATTGGGTGGTATTATCACTCCCATTTTAGAACTAAGCTCAGTGAATTTCAAAAACTAGTCCAAGGTCATGCAGTAAGGAGCAAACTGAAATTGAGCTTTCTACCTCTGACTTCCATGTTTTGTTTCAGTTTTTTTCCCCATTACACTGCATTGCTTCCCCATTCCCAGATCCCTTAAGTTCCTGGGCCTCTAACTATATTTGTTACTATATTCAAATAATGTCAGGAGGAGTGGTTTGTTACGTCCATTAGAGTGAACATCAGAAACCTTTTCTTTCCCCTAGGAACCATAAATGGGCACATCAGACAACCCATGTAACCATGTCTCCTACAGCAGGTGTGCATGAGGCAGCACCTCAGCTGGGGTGATATGAATTATCCTACAGCTAATTCCCTTCCCTAAGGGTGAAGTTGTGATCCCTAAACTTCCTATCTCATGAACTTTTACTCTTGGCTAGTATCCAGCAACTCCTCATCAAAAGTTCACTGTATGTGGGAGTGGTGTGGATCAGCAGGAACTAGCACATTAGCAAAAATTAATTTTATCTAAGCAAAAGTCACCTTACTGTATCTTTTGTGTGTGTGTGTGTGATTTCTCACTTTTAAACCATATCTAGTTCTGCAAGTGCCTTTCTGTAAACCCATCCATTTTATTCTAATATTTCTTTGGCTTTCACTTTCCCACAGGTACAGGTTAAAAGAAAATTTTCAGATTTTCTCATTTATTTACATTGTGCGGATCAACATATTACTTTTTCATGATATTTTGGTATCCAAATGACATGCCCTAGACTGCATACCAACCCAATGGCAGAGTTAGGATTCCAGAACGTAAGTCCTCTGAACATTTGACTGTGAGTCCTTAAGAAACAAGCTTTTGGAATGTTAGCTCTAAAGGGGTTGGCTTCTGCTTGGAGACTTTCCCCATACTGTCCAATACTGCCAAATGTATGTTCTGTTTCCCTGGCTTGAAGTAGGAATCAGAGCAGAAATGTTCATTTCTAAGATAAGAACAGAGATTTAAAATGTGGATTTCATTATAGAATTGACAATACTTGTACTGCTCATATTAGCAATTTTTTCTTTGGCATGTGCCATTCACATGTAAGCACTGTGGCTACTAAAGTAGTTCACAAAATCTTTTGTGTGTGTCTCCTTGAAAGACCCTACCCAGAGAGGTAAATTACACCCTGCAGATTAGTGCTGAGCAGTTGATTCTCCAAAGCATACTTAGGTATGCAAGGCATTGTGATCCTAGGATTTTATTGATCACTGAAAGTTTCCTATGTTCTTCAACTTGGATCAGTCATGGAAAATGGTAGCAAAAGCCTTCTCAATTGCTGTGAGTGTTTCAAAAATTTAAGCTCACTTGCCTCTGTATGAGCACAAGGTTATATCCCAAACTAATGTCTCTGTAGATGTTGATGGGACTAGGCAAGGGAATGGGATGTCTCAAACGGGATAGGGTGAGAAGTGGCACTGGAAGTAGCAAAGAAGAAGAATAGAAAAGAAAGTCCTGAGATGCTGTCCGTCAAGGGCATGGGTTGATGACATGGCTCCCGGGGTGGGACCAGCAAATCTTTAGTCTGCAAAGAGAAGGCTTCCCACACCAGCCCCATTCCTGTGCTCATGCCATTCATTCTGCGTCTACCATGAATTGCTGCAGACTCACATATTGTAAAACTATAGTGAGTTTATCATGTAGACATAGTTTGAACTCTTTTACTGTACCTTCTAGTAACCTCTGATATACCTCCTAATCAAAATAAACCTCATGGATATATTGGGATGCATATAGGTGCTTTTTAAATGAAAAGTGAATTTTAGGGGTGCCTGGGTGGCTCAGTCATTAAGCGTCTGCCTTCAGCTCAGGTCATGATCCCAGGGTCCTGGGATCGAGCCCCACATCGGGGTCCCTGCTCTGCGGGAAGCCTGCTTCTCCATCTCCCTCTCCACTCCCCCTGCTTGTGTTCCCTCTCTTCACTGTGTCTCTGTCAAATAAATAAAATCTTTAAAAATAAAAAATATATATATAAAAAAAAGAAAAGTGAATTTTAAAATCTTGAGTTAAATAGCATAGTGGAGCTTGGATATTCTTGCCATGTGTTAATTATACCTCATGCTGAATGGGCATTGGAAGATAGCTTGCCAGATCACATACAGATGCATGAAATATCTCATGGGGCCAATAGTAATTATTCTTCTGAAGACTCCTGGTTTTTATTTTATTTCTCAAGATGGATCTATAAATCTGATAGCAATTGTATTACATCAAGTGTATGAAGCTGTTAAATAAATGTAAGGAAAAGACAGGATGTTTAAAATGTCATGTCACAGCAAAGACAACTTTACATCGGCATGGATACCAACACATGGAAGCAATTAATAGAAATATTTTCAGTGAGAAATAGAAACATATCTATGGCCATTACTGAAATGCATTAAACAAGATGAACTTTTTGGAGAAAGTGAAAAAATAATATTTGCTAAAAAAATAAAAGCTTTTGGCTGTCATACAGTAATGTGTAATACTAGTGTTTCTGAGTTCCCAGTCCTTCAATCCTCTTTATTCATGAATGCTTTGGAAGCAGCAGATTTTGATTCAAATCACCTTAAATTCAAGGACTGTGTTAGTGTCTATTGGCCTCCTTGGAGGATTTTCGTAGAATGATTGTGTTGTCTGGAATTTTATTTATTTGTTTTCAAAATGAAGAAAAAATAATTCAGAGCTGGATATGGATCACACTGTGTATATGCCTGTTAAGAAGTTATTTACTGAAAAATTATTCACCCTCCAAAAAAAGCAAAATTACCCCCAACCCCATTTTTCTTACTCCTTAAGCCCCAAATGACCTAAGCTTAAAGATACTTGAAAAATAAAAGTCTCCAGAGGATATTCAACGTGTGGAATGAATTAACAGGAACCACAATGGCACTAAAGTTAATAATTATATAGTAAAAGAATGAAAAATTGGCATGCCTCTGAAGTTAACATAACAAATAGGGAACATGTAAGGAGCACGCTTTGCCAAGTTTAAGACGAGCTCAAAAACAGGAACTTTGAACTAGGATTGTACCTATTTTTTATGTTAGTTTACTCAAAGTTGATTTTTTATTTTTAAGGGGCAAAGGTCTAAAAATATATATTTTGCAAGTGAAAAAATCTGTTGGATATTAAATGGCTCTTAGAAAATAATATATTTATGATTCAAGTGTAAATGAGTCAGAAACATATGGATTAGATTTCCCTTAAATCTGTTCAAATATTAAAAGCGAGGGGGAAGGCACTTGGCAAACGTATTGGAAGTTTTTCAAAACTGTGATGTCTAAATGTATACTTTGAAAGTGTTATGAAATCTGGATTCTCCCTAGACTCAGTGATTAGCTTAAGCGGGTAGATCCTATAGTCACAGAAGGTTAATTTAAATAATTTCTTTGACAGTGGAAGCTTATACCTTCATGTAAGAATCATTTATCAACACTCACTGGAAACTCTGGAAAGAGATTCATCTGCAAAGCAAAATATTCAAAATCTCATATCCAAGTAGACTGAGCAAGGCCAGTTTTAGACATTAAATTCTGAATGTCTGGTTTTGCATTGATCTTTTTAAAATCTGATATGATTTCTGACTTTTGATAGGTCTGTTCCACTAACAGGTTATGTTGTACTCTGCAATCACTCAGGGCTATATCCAAATATTTACTAACCTCTAACTCATGGATACCATATTCAGAAGAGATAGTGGTGTCCCAGTGCATACCTGCTGTTGTCAGCCTTAATAAGAACTATATTTTTAGAAGAGTGAGTTCAATAAAGCTAAATGGAGCATCCTTTGAAACTCTGGAAATAAAGTTGTGTAGAAGCTGTCGGTTTCCTGTGGTTAGAGCCTCAAATCAGCACGGCCAGGACAGGATTTGGACCAGCAAGCCGAGCCCCTGATTCATGTTCTGGATTGCACTCAAACCCCACCCGTTGTCCATAAATTCCTGCCCCTCATCACAAGGTGGTCCAGACAAGACTGTGTGAAGGGGTCAGTGCACATTCATCCCCATTGCCAGAAAAATGAAGCAAGATTTATGGGCCACAACCACAATACGAAGGACAGATTATTATTTATGTAATAAGTCCATGATTATCTGTTTTGGCCTTCATTTCACTACAAGATCTTTTAATCTATTTCTTGATGACGTTGGCATTATTAGGAATTCTTTCCCAATCAACTCACTTTTATTTTATCTGGCATGAAACAATAAGGCTTATGAGAGTTTTCACTATATCATGGCTACATATGCATTTGTTTTTTTATTCTCATCATTGCAGAAACTGTCAAGAGTTGGGCTCTTGTCCAACTTTCAGGGAAATATGTATATCTCTGTATGTGCATAAATATGAGGATCCTAATATTTTCTTTTAAAGCACTTATGGATATTTGGATTGCTCTGATTTATTTTTAGGCTTTTTCTTTTCACTGGAAGAAATTTGCCCTAAAGAAATTTTGCTCTATACTTTTCTCACAATAGGTGAGAAAGCAAGTCTTTAAAAACTAGTGGTGAAATGTCCTCTCAAAAACACAGAAAAAAAATGTATAAAAAAATTTGGAAGTGAAGTGACCAGTATTAGAGTACATAAAACAGCTTTTTAAAGTAAAACTGCCCCTTGACATTTAATGGTGACTCCAAATAGAAAAAAAAAAGTAGCATAAGAAAACTTTCCTTTGAGAATCTATTGCCTATTTTTTTTTTTTTTTGTAGGGGGATGATTAGTTTCTAGGATTTAAAATTTGACTTTAGAAAATGGGCATAAAGTTACAGTTATACAAGAGGAGTAAGTTCCAGAGGTCTGCTGTACAGCATAGTACCTATAGTTGATATAATATTAATAATAATTATAATAATAAGGTATTGTGTACTTAAGAATTTGTTAAGAGAGGTAGTCCTAACGTTAAGTGTTCTTACCACCAGAAACCAAACCAAAGCAAACCAAAACAACCCCAGCAAAGGGACCCAGGGAAACTTTTGGAGATGATGGTTATGTTTATTACCTAGATTGTGGTGATGGTAACACAAATATATTCATCTTTCCAAACTCACCAAATTGTATACATTAATTATGTGCAGTTTTCTGTAGACCATTTATACCTCCATAAAGCTAGCAAAAAAAGAAAATGAGAAAAGAAGTTTTTAGAAATAGATCCCAAAATAAAGCAGAAGGTAGTTTGAAATGATATGCATTGTGCAGAATATCCAGTCCTATCATAGGTGTCGTCTATTAGTTTTAATATATATCAGACACTGCAGTAACTGTTTACTTCACAGATTATTTCTATGAAGTATGTGGGCAACTCACTTAAATTATCTCTACCTCAGTTTCTTGATTTGAACTGGACAGTAATAGTACCTATCTTTTAAAGCTGTTTTAAGGATTAAGTGATTAAAAGGATTAAATGATAAAACTGTGACACGGTGTCCATCACCCAGGAAATACTCCACAAATGGGAAGTATTGCTATCACTATAATTTCTCTGTTAAGGGAAGGCCGGCAATCAAGACTTGGAGATGTTACGGTCACAGACAGACTCAGATCTGCTAACTCCAGAGTCTATGCTCTTAACTGCTAAGTTATGCTGTCTCCCAAATGTATCAGTCCAGAAATTTTTCTTCTTCTTTTTTTTTTTTTTTTTGCCTCCTAGTTAATGTCTTCTGGGTCTCATTTACACAGAATCAAGAAAATCTTTTTTGGTCATATTTCTAAGAACATGTGTTTGTTCTGTTACCCTTGTTCCAAAGATAAATATTCTAAAACTGGTGAGTCCTTATAATTATTTCACCCAAATAGGATTCTGTGTAAGTTGAAAATATTTCCAGGGAAATGCGCAGCTCAACATTTTAAGGTTGTACCATGGAGATCATGTTCTGCACCAGTGCAGATTTCAATGAAGTGGACCATGCAGTTTTATAATCATGCATATATCTGATTTACCTGAAACCTCATTTAGTCTCTGTGGAAGCAGCAAATAACATCTGGCTTTACTTTGAAAGTCCACAAAAGGGTCTTGTTTGTGAGTCCACCATATAACGTCATCCTAGCCATAGCCATGCATTCAAGAGGAAGCTTAAGAGCATCCTTCCATGGAAAGTTTGAGTGGCTCTAATATTCATTTTGTGAAGACGCCTTTAGAGAAGGAGGTACAGCTCTTCCAGTTTGGAAAAGAAATGTCAACTTCAGAAAGGCACAGCATTTGACTACATCCTTGATTTGCTCTAGTGATCGTAGTTCTCCAGTGGGTTTAAGAACAGTGTTGGTATTTTATTGTTTGCTTCCATGTGGTTCTGGCTGCTATGGGAACCACCACTTTGGTGTTCTAATGGTCAGCACGTCTGACTCACTTTGGGGAAAGGTACAGTAACGCTATGGCACACTTTCAGGAAAAAGCATGGAAAGCAAAACAGAATCCATGACCCCCTTAAAATAAAGGGACACTGTCTGGCATCCAAATCAGGTTAAACCTGAGGGCCTGGCTTGGCAGTGTGTAAAAGGAGCTCAAAGGTAGTGTTTCTGGGAGTCCACACTCTCTTTTGAGTGATGGTTTCTCTATTCACACCATCAACCTCTCAACTACATTTTTAAACTATACATGATAAAACAGGCCATGACCCTAGCCCAGACTTCTCAGCACTTCACTCATGTCATTTAGCACTGCATCTTGAAAATAACTGAGAAAAGAGTGTGGATTATTCCATAATTGATTCAACTAAATTCCTTCCAGGGAGTTCAGCAGTGGCTCTTTGGTGACCTGGCACCCCCCAGCTTGTCTCCAGTGTTGGCTCCTGCCCTAGCTCAACCTTGTACCTCTCTAGGAACAACACACAAGCCATTACATTGGCTTTTCCAGAAGACCTGGGAGAAGATCTGTTCCTTTTCAACCCCTTTCACGTAACATCACTACTTACTCAAGTCATTGGAAACACAATTCTTTTTTTTTTTTTTTAAGATTTATGTATTTATTTGAGAGAGAGCGAGGGCACGAGCCACAGGAAGGGGCAGAGGGAGAGGGAGAAGCAGGCTGCCTGCTGAGCAGAGAGTCTGAGCCTCAGCCCCGGGGCTTGATCCCAGGACCCTGAGATCACAACCTGAGCTGAAGGCAGACGCTTAACCGACTGAGCCACCTAGGTGCCCCGGAAACAATTCTTAAACATGAGCTCTCCCATTTTTAGATAATAGGGAAAAGAAATGATAGCTGAGATACCATTAAAATTTCCTGGTCTTGTGAGTAATAGTGTTCCATGGTAAGAGAAAATGTAGAGGCAAGATTTTCAAAGACTTCATAATACAAGGATAAAATGGAAAAGTAGACAACATAGAATATGTCTGTACAAAGATGGTCTATCAATAAAGAGAAAAAAAAGAAATGGCTTTTAAATATATCAGTGAAAAAGAAAAAGATCAAGACTGATCCGCCCCTGCACTGTGTTCAAGTAAGCCTGGGGTCATAAATTAACTACCCGGGAGTGTCAACTAAGACCTCTTTCACCACCAGGGGGCGCAAGGCAGTAAACCAGGCCCTTTATGAAGCCATCTGGTAGCAAGAGTCTAACTCCGTGACATTTCAAAAGCCAAGAAAGTAGTTCCAAGAGGAAGCTGTCTCCCCAATAAATGAGTGAAGATGGAGAAGTCATTATGACTTGAAGACAGAGAGAATGAACTCCTTTTCAAATCAATGTTTAACGAGAAACTCTAGGCCATTTGAGCGCTCAGGGATCAGGTAATGTTTGTATCAACACTCACCTGCAAAGTAAAGGGATGCTGGGAGACTACAGAGTGGAAATGTTTTTCTAACATAAGCAATTCTCAGAAATGGCTGAATGACTTCTATTTATTTATTTATTTATTTTGGAGAACTTGGAAGCCCATAGGAAAGACTGAGTAAAAACAAGTATGGTCTCAAAATTTAAACAGTGGTTTGAATTATTTCCAAAATGTCAAGACCTCATCTTTCTATGGATCTGTGATGAACTGGGCAATGTGTAGGGTTCAGAGGTGTCTGTGGGTTTTTTTTGACAGAGCATAGGAGCTTTCTTTCTAACTGGATGAAAATTAAAAAATAAAAACTGATAAATTTTAAAAGAGGCGATTCCTGGCTTATAGGGGATTCCTTACTTCCTGTCAACAGGTTCCTCACTTCCTCTCAGAGAAGTTGAAAATGCTCCATACCCTTCTTAAGAGATCTTCCCCTCATGCACCCTTGACAAATGTCTGTTTCCACGGAACATTTTCTCTACCTGAAATTTCCTTCCTCTGTCGACCTGCCAAATTTCTTCCATCTCTCTCAAGACTCAGGGGCCTAGTCCCTGGATCTGTGAAGGAGTGGGATGAGAAGAAGAGGCAGTGTGATCAGGGAGAAGTAACAAGAACACAGTGATCTCAGAGACTTCAAAGACTTCAGGGGCTTGGTTCTTTTGATTTATGTGTGGAATTTGAGAAACAAAACAGATGAACATAGGGGAAAGGAAGGGAAAATAAAATAAGCTGAAAATTGAGGGGGAGGCAAACCAAAAGAGATGCTGAACTCTAGGAAACAAACTCAGGGTTGCTGGAGGGAAGGGGGTGGGTGGGATGGGGTAACTGGGGGATGGGCATTAAGAGGGCACTTGATGGAATGAGCACCGGGTGTTATATGCAACTGATGAATCACTAAAATTCTACCTCTGAAACTAAGAAAAAAATAAATAATAAAATAAATAAAATAAAAATCTCACTGCTGCTCTACACAAATGTGAGGGAAGGGGGAGAATTTCCAACTTCAGATGCAGGCCTTAAAAGGCTGCAAAATAATAACTGTTAACTGTCTTTAATACTTCCCCAATATGATAGCTGTGCCCCCGTATGGAGACAGACTTGGAGCTCGGGGTGATTCTCAAAGCAGGCTGAACAAATTCTCATATTATCAGCCCCCCAGAAAGGTTTCCCAAATGGAATAGTTAACCGCTGCAGTTCCCATTCCACAATGAAAAGATTCAAGAAGAACAGAGCACCTAAAGGTTTATCTATTTCACTTGAGTCCTGTTCAAAAAGATAGTAAAAGAGGAGAGAGAGGTTACATATACAAGTATGTATATGTAATGAGAGCATGCTGTGGAAAACAGTGGGCAGTTCCTCAAGAGATTAAAATTAGAATTACAATATGATCCAGCCCTTTTACTCCCGGGGATATATCCATGAGAATTGAAAATAGAGATTCAAATACTTACACACAAACGTCACAGCAGCACTATTTACAACAGCTAAAAGGTGGAAACAACCTGAATGTTTATCAGTGGATGAATAGATAAAAAAACATGGCACATCCATAGAATGGAATATTATTTGGCCATAAAAAGGAATAAAGTACTAATGCATGCTGTAGTATGGATGAACCTTGAAAACATGATGCAGAGTGAAAGAAGCCGAGCACAGAAGGTCACATATTAGATGACCCCATTTATATGAAGTGTCCCAAGCAGGCAAATCCAGAGACAATAAGCAGGTTAATAGTTGCCTGGGGACTAGAAGGAAGGGGGATGGGGAGGGACTGCTTCATGCGTACGGGATTTCACTGGGGGGTGATAATGTTTTGGAACTACATAGAGGTGATGGTTTCACAACACTGTGAATATACCAAAAAGCAAGTTGCACTTTAAAATGGTTATATTTTGTTATGTGAATTTCACTTCAATGAAAACACACAAATGCGCACATACACATCCATAAGCACGTAAGGGTTACATAGGCCCTAAAACACACAGGACAATCAGAAGTGCATGGTGTTGCAGCCGTCCCGAAGACCTTCTTCTATTGCAATTCAAGGCTAAGACACAGAACTGTAATAAGCATCTCCGAATTCAACTCCCAGCAGCTCTGTTCTTGAATGATATCTTTGGTGGACCCCTGAGCTTTTACTCTTGTTGCTCAGAAGGAAAGTATCTTAGATGTCTCATGTAACAAGGGTTTTCAGTAATCTCTGGGCAATTTCTCACGTAGCCTAAGTGAGAAAGAAGATTTTTTAAATGGAAAACAAAGCAAGGAAAACTACTCTCTCTCAGAGCTTTCAACAACTTTATTTAAATCAAACTTGGTTTTCATTACATTTGGATTGTTTCTCTCATCCTGATTTTCATTACAGGAAGCTATTTGAGGCCAATCCTCAAATCTAGTCTTCGGCTTTGTTTCTCCTGGTAGACTTAACAGAATAGTTTAACATCTATTTTTTTTTCTTTTCACAATTTTGCTGTCCTTACAAGGAGGCAAATGAATTCATCCCCATCCCCACCGATATTTCACACTGTTTTTTCTAATAGAGCTTTAAATAGCCTAGTATGTTCTGTAATTCCCAACAAAATCTCAATCACAAACAAATTCATCTTCATCTGCAAATAAATTGAAACTGATTTAACCCATCAGGGAGGCTAACGTGCACCCATAGTTCCTTGACAGGTTTCTCTGGGCTAAACAATAGAAATTAATCTGTAGTTGCCAAGCACCAAAGGGTGAGCAGTCCCTCAAGGTCACTGTGAAGAACATTGCTGGCTTTGAGCTTCGAAAAATTAAAAGACTTCCTTCCTGACAAAAGTGGATGTGGTAGAGGTGTCATTCAGGAAGACGATAGGGTTACCAGCCTGGAGGTAAAAAAGTCATTTGGAGCACAGTGTCTTTTGTGTCTGGGCTTATGTTTAGAGAAGGTCAGGTGAAGGGCAGCAGAATGACATGTCAGCTTCCGGCCCAAAGGGCTTCCTCTCATGCTATTTGAAATCCAACAACTTGTACACTTGCAAATATTGGGTCCCTTTGCTGTTGAATTTCTCATCCTAGTAGCTTTTCCTGTTCTTTCAGGCTGATGTAACTGTCACACCTAAGTAGAAACAAGGGCCTTTCATTGTACCCAAACACATTGACAAGACAGCGATTAAGCCTTTGCCGTTGACATAATTTTGGTCTATGACATAAGAAATCATACCAGTTAGGTCTAAAAAATCACTTTAAAAAGAACTCAAATCTCAGTGCAATGCAAGCCGAAGATCAGTGTTAGTCCCACTTTGATTTCATATTCGAAGAGCTATAGTAGCATTATGAAAAGAAATATTAGCCCACTTAGTATGTCATCTGCCTAATTTCTAATACTGATATAGAGTCGCTGCGTATATTATGCACAGTGAACTTTCCGTGATGCCCTGTTCTCCCCTGGAGCTGGCTGGGTTCCCAGAATGCAGCACTGCTTATCATGGAGGAAAGTGCAGAAAAGCGCTTCCATCTAGGAGAATAATCATTCTAGTGACATGGTAGTTGTAAATCTGTTAAAGTTGAATTTCTTGTTGCTACGATGAAATGTAGAACTTCTTACAGAACTTTAAGCGTGGGGTCACATGATTATGAATTAGGCAATTCTGACATGCTTTATCTTGCCACATTAACATATGTTATGGAGGCTAACTAGCTTTGCCAGTTTAATTTTAATATTAAAATATGCCAAATATAGTGTCCACTAGGAGAGGTAAAGTATTTGAGTTGCTTCGTGGAGGAAATGATTCACCTGACTTTACATTTCATAAACACTGCCACATACTTTCTCGCACTCGACTCCTATGACAGCCTTGTAGGATAAATTGGACATATTTTTCTTGTCCCTGTTTCATAGATGATGAAGAGAGGTAAGTGACCTTGAGACGAGCGACCTCCCTGGAAGCATCCCCTGCCAAACCCAGCACCCTTCCCCCTTCCCTGCTGCAGTTCTGAGCTTAAAGGCAGGATTCTTGGAAGAACTGATGAGTGAGAATCAGAGTACTGATTCTCCTACATTCTCCTACCATTTCACACTGTTTTTTCTAATAGAGCTTTAAATAGCCTAGTATGTTCTGTAATTCCCAACAAAATCTCAATCACAAACAATTGATCTCCTACAATGGTAGGAGACTGCTACCCTGTGTGGTCCTGGTGAGGCTCTTTTCAAGTTGATGTTTTCCCCTGAAAGAAGAGAGCCTTTCCTCTTCCCTCTTCTCTTTTCTAAATCAGTGTTGTGCATTTTGCTTTCATGTTAAACAATGATAATTGGAAATTCATTGAAAATAGTGTCATGTTTTCGAATTTATCAGTGTGATTTCTACTAAGATGATGAGAATAAGTGTGGTTGGTAGTTCTCTGTTTGCTTTTGTTCATTTATTTCAACCAACAGGGAAAGATGAGGGGACCACCCTAGGCAGAAGCAGGGGGCTGAGTGCTATCCCAGAACCCTGGGTATCTGGATATTCTGGAGAAACTGGACAAAGAAGGTGAAGTGCATCAGAACAATACGTTTTAGACCTGAAACTCCGAAGTGCTGGTGTGACCATGGCCAGTGGCTGAGTTAGGAGGCAGAAATATTGGGTGCCGGAAACTGAGGGCTGAGACCAGCTGGTAGGAAATCTGGCACATGCCTGTTTCATCACAAAAAGCACTGGCCTGGGAGTTAAACTTTCATTATGGTTGCAGAGCCACCAATTACTTATTACCCGATGACTCTGAGCGAGCCACTTCTTTTCCTGGTCCTGGGTGTCCTCATCAGTAACAACAGCGTTCTACAAAACCATGGTTTCCCTTCCCTTCCCTCCTGTGTATATGGCAAACCATATATACAGTAGTGTTCCCTTATTTGACATATGATCTGCATACTCATTTATTTAATATTGCTTAGTATTTTTCCTCTTAATTTACTTACTACTTTACTTATTTATTTGAAATTTGAAATTTTATTGAAGTATAATGTATGGATAAAAAGGTGTACCAATCACAATTACATGTGAGATTAACTTTTACAAACAGAACACACCCTTGCCACCAGATCAAGAGGCAGAATGTCACCAGCAACCCAAAAGATCCCTCATCCCCTGTACAGTCACTATTCTATAAGGGTAACCACTATTCTGATTTCTTTTTTTTTTTAAAGATTTTATTTATTTATTTGACAGAGAGATACATAGCGAGAGAGGGAACACAAGCAGGGGGAGTGGGAGAGGGAGAAGCAGGCTTCCCGCTGAGTAGGGAGCCCGATGCGGAGCTCAGTCCCAGGACCCTGGGATCATGACCTGAGCCGAAGGCAGACGCTCAACGACTGAGCCACCCAGGCATCCCTACTATTCTGATTTCTAACAGAATAGATTGATTTTGCCTGTTTTTGAGCCTTCATGTGCATGGAATTATATAGTACGTACTTCTGTGGGCGGGGGGACGGGGGGCGGGGTCTGACTTCTTTCATTCAGTATTTTGAGATTCATCTACGTTGTTGCAGTCTTGATTCACTCTTCTTATTGCTGCATACATTCCACTGTATGAGCATATTTGTGTATTTGTTGGTGGATAGTTGGATAATATCCAACTTGGGACCATTATAAATGGGACTGTTAAAACATTCTTCACATGTCTTTGGTGAATATAAATACATGTTTCCATGGGATGAGTGCCTAGCAGTGGGACTGCTAAATCATAGGTAAATGTTTTCCAATGTGGTTACCAAATACATTAATTTTAAAAGAAACCTTTACATCAGTAGGACAACCAGTGCCATTTATCAGAAACAGAAGACAATTATACAAAATAAATACCATAAAAAGAAAACAATGTTACCAAATGATAGCTAGATAATGTCACTGAAAGCTCTGCACCTGAGGCCCCACTTGCTTTGGTTGCTAACATAGGCAGATATTGAAGAGATACTAAAGATGCCCTAATGCTAAACAGAGGCTCTCTCCTCAATTAATGGAACACCTGAAAGACTGTTGAAAAGATAATTACTTTCTTTTTCTATTTTAGCCAACATTTTATTTTATTTTATTTTATTTTATTTTTTTATTTTATTTTGATGGAGGGGAGGTGGCAGGGGATGGGCTAAATGGGTGATGGGCATTAAGGAGGGCACTTGTTGGGATAAGCACCGGGTGTTATATGTAAGTGATGAATCACTAAATTCTACTCCTGAAACCAATATTACACTATGTGCTAGTTAACTAACTAGAATTTTAGTAAAAACTTGAAACTAAATAAATTTTTTAAAGACAAGATTATTACTCTCTATTATGTGCTTTGATGCCATTTAATGCTGTTTTCTACCTCAAATCATTAAGTATACCACAAGTAGTCAATAAATGACAATTTGGGAGCGAAAAGCATGACGTGATACCAAGCTTCTTATTCTGACATTTTATAGACTAGCAGTCTATAGACTAGCAGTTGTCAACTGAGGGTGATTTTGCCTTCAGGGAATATTTGGCAATGTCTGAGATATTTTTGATTGTTACCACTGTGGAGAGGGAAAGTGACTGGAATCCAATGGGTAGACACTAGCATTGCTCTTAAACATCCCACGATGCACAGGACACTTTCCCACCTCCAAACAAAGATCATCCACTCCAAAATGTCAACAGTGCTGAGACTGAGAAGCCCTGCTGTAGAGATGTTACCATTGTTCAGGTTCTTCCATGGGAACATAATAGAACTCTGCAGTGATCAAAGGGATTCTGCACTGAAAACCATTGACTGCTACTTTCCCAGAGAGCAAATGAAAAGACAAGTGGTCAGTGTAATAGAGCAGTGTGGGTATTCAGATCTGAGGCCTGCTCCCTGCTCTTTTCACCTACCTTTGAAACCAACACCAGAATGAAGTCAATTTCACAGCAAGAAGAACAGGTTCTACTTCTTAGGTTATAGACAGGTCCCTCAGATTTCCTCCAAAAGAAATTAGGCTAATTACAACTTCCTACAAGTGAAAAAAGCATACTTCTAGTCATCTTGTTTCTACTGTTGTTGACTTGATTGGCATTTTGGAAGAGAGTTGTTTCCCAGACCTTGCACCCTCACTTAACTGGAGTGCATTTGGAAAAGCATTTATCTCTGCTTAGCTCTTTAGACTAGTGATGCCAAAGGAAACATACACAGTAATCTTTACATCTCCATGAAGTATTATAACAATATACATTGTTCCGATTATGAAACTCCAGGGTTTGATAGTGAAAGGGAGATGGTGCCAGAGCTTGAACTCAGATTTTCCTGTGGTTAGTTCACGGGGCTCAATTACATCTTCTTTCATCATGAATTCAAGGTCCCTTGTCACTTCAGTCCAACAAGGAAGAAAAAGATGAGGTAATGGAGAAGAATAAAGGAAGTACTTAAAATCAAGAGAAATACACCATGTATTGGAAATCCAGTTAAATAGGAAGTCTGAGAGTAAGAAGAGCATTCTTCAGCACTACCAAAGTGATTTGGAAGCAATTAATTAGCTGATCTACCATTTAATGGTAGGGACTTTATCTTGATTAAATGAACATGTTAATCCTATTTTACCATATAATAGTTTTGGGAAAGAAAATGATCGTTGATATCATCCTGAATTGCAATCTTTTTAATTAGGCATCAAAATTCCTATTCAAAATTAAAAACTGAACTTTCAGCTTTGTAACTTATCCAGAAGTAATCTGTCGAAGACAGGTAATGTTCCAAAGAGATCTGTTGATTGAGTTGGGAATTTTCCCCTTGAGGTTTGCCAGTAGGCATTTTTGAGCACCCACTGGAAGAGTTTACATTGATCAATTCTTCTTTCTGACACCTTAAAACAATAGTTTGCGAAACAAGCCTTTGGCTTAAGCCTCGGGATCTGACTTAAACTGTGGGAAACCTAGAAAAACCCAGGTAAAGACAAAACAGGGTAGAACTTGCCATCAGAGAACTGATAAAAGGGAGAAGATGTGGGTTCTTATCAATTAGATTTTCAACCAAGTACAAACTCTACATAAAACTCTGAGAGCACAAGGACAGATAGTTTCATAGAACATCACCTGAGACTCCTTTGGGTGATAACAATCTGCGTAGAATGTGATGGTTTTCTCTGAATGATAGGAGGTGACAAGAAGGGTTCATAGGGCTGCCTGTGTAATAACTAGCAGCGTAATTATTTTTTAAAGGAGGAACTGACAAAGGGTCACAGATTTTTATCTTACCAATAGGACGTTTTTAAAGTATTTAAATATTTAACATCTATCATTGCCATCATTAAAAAAAAAAATAAGATGTTTTAACTCTAGCATGAGCAGTTAGAAACCACCAAGGCAGAGATGATCTAGTCTAGCAGGTCTCAAATTTTTGGATCTCAAGACTCCTTTACACACCTCAAAATTATTGAGAACCCAGTAGATTTTATGTGGAATAGATATATTGATATTTGTAGTATTAGATACTAATACTAAGCATAATTTTAAAACAACAACAACAAAACCCCATAAGCACACATTCCGACTGATGATATCATCACATGCCATGGCACCTCTGGAAAACTTCACTGTACCCTGGTGAGAACATAGAAGTGAAAAAGGAAAATAATACCTTTATGTCATCATGAAAATAGTTTTGACCTTAAGGAAAACTGGAAAGTGCCTTGGGAACCCTCAGATGTTCCCAGACATTCTTTGAGAACAACTGATCTAGTCCAATACCTTCATTTATTAATAAGGAGACTAAGGTCTAAAAGGGCAGGTGACCTTTTCTAAGATAACAGGTGGAATAATGTCAAAATGTACCCACACAAACATGCACACAGATGTATGCACACAAACATTTAGTCCTATATAGTTAGGGACAGCATGCTCTGGAACCTGCCCCATACAGACGAGATGACAAGCTCCACTACCACATACGATCCTTTTTTATGTAAAGAACAGGATAGAAGGTGAAATGGGCAAGCTGACCTTTAGACTATGCCATGTGCTTCTCATGACCTCACAGTGAAAGAGATATTTCTTTTTTTTAATTTCTTTGTCATTTTCTTTTAACTTAATTTTATTTTGTTATGTTAGTCACCATGCATTACATCATTAGTTTTTGATGTAGTGTTCCATGATTCATTGTTTGCATACAACACCCAGTGCTCCATGCAGAACGTGCCCTCTTTAATACCCATCACCAGGCTAACCCATCCCCCCACCCCCCTCCCCTCTAGAACCCTCAGTTTGTTTTCTCAGAGTCCATAGTCTCTCATGGTTCATCTCCCCCTCTAATTTCCCCTGCTTCATTTTTCCCTTCCTACTATCTTCTTTTTTTTTTTAAACATATAATGTATTATTTGTTTCAGAGGTACAGATCTGTGATATTTCTTGATGGTCGATTGTAATAACTGAGCTGACTAGGAGTGGGATTGCAAGCGTTCAGCAATCTGAGGGAGAATCTTTCCATTCTTAAAGACTGTTCTGCTCAGAGCAGCAACCTTGTGCCAGAATACCAATTTCTCTGACTTGGAGGGCTAGCCCCAGCCCTGCGGAACAAAAGAATAATTTGAAAAGAGAGGTCTTAATTTGTAGTTTGTTGTGTTTTGAGTTGTAGCCTGACCCTGAAGGAAAGACTCAGTGTCATTTAAATTACATAAAAGAAACAATTTCTCAGCAATGCCAATAATAGAGCCTTGTATATGCTATCTGAATTCATCTTGAGGAAAACATCTCTCTTCAAGTTAATGTTGTCTGCATGGTTTCCTTTGTTTGTCTTGTGGGTAAAAGAAACATATGGGTTTAAAACATTATTGCTTGGATTAAGCTACCTTCACTCATGCTGACCAAAGAGGAGCTGTTTTTGAGGCTTACTATTTTCTTAAAAGCTTACACCCCCAAATCAATCATGTCACAAAAGTTCCTTAACTGGTCTTAGCTCTGTCATTGAACATTTCTTCTTCTTCTTCTTCTTTTTTTTTTAAAAAGACTTTATTTATTTGACAGAGAGAGCACAAGCAGAGGGAGAGAGAGCACAAGCAGAGGGAGAGAGAGGGAGAAGCAGGCTCCCTGCTGAGCAAGGAACCCGATATGGGACTCGATCCCAGGACCCTGGGATCATGACCCAGGCCAAAGGCAGCCGCTTAACTGACGGAGCCACCCAGGTGTCCCTGAACATTTCTTCTTGTCAAGGGAGATGTCATCGACATTCCTAGCTTTTAATGCTAAATAAGTAAAAACCGATAAAGCATTTGAATGGGATTATAGCGGCTAGATAGTAGGAAGAGCAATGAAGTTGAATTCAGAAGTCTAGATTCAAATCCAGCCTCGCCATTTGTCAGATAGTGAGTTTAGGAAATGACTAGCTCTGCTCTTGTATAGAATGGGAACGCTAGTACCTGTCTCACATAGCCCTGATATAAAGGGGCATAGCCTACTGCTTATGATGCCAGCAGAACCCAGGGATGAACGGTGTCCTTGTGCTGGCTCTGCTGTTACAGCAATGGGCCAAGTGGCCCCTCATCCCTCTGGACTCAGAAAGATGCTCACCCACAGGACTGTGTATGTAAAACTCTCAGCTCCTGACATAGTAACAACTTAATAAGTATTAGCCATTCTTGTTTCTATTATTAATAAAATGGTATTTCCAGTAGGGAATAATTTACTGGGGCAGCCTGAAATCTTAGTCCAAATCAATAGTATTTCTGGAGCTGAGATACCTTAACTCCACTGGAGCCCAGCAAGTACAGAAAAACTTGCTCTGTTGCACTAGATGCATTCTTGTGGTATTTCTTTCGTTATACTAACTAAGGAATGATTTATACAGCACATATTTGTGTGAGTGGAATATTATACTTTGAAGTTGTTGCCTTCCAAACTATGTACCAGCTGAGAGCTGAGGCAGTACGATGGTACCCACAAGCCTACCAGGTGTAATCTTACTCGGACTGCCACCTTAACATCTATTGGGCCACAGGGCAACACTGAGCTATCATTTCAGCTCCTTGCAATATACCTAACTACGTTATTTTCAAGTATGTCAGTGTGTAATTTTGAAAATGGATAGCCACTTGAAAACATTATCTCAGAACAGTTCCACTATTTGTATGTTTCCAGTGTTCAGATTCCTGGATCAAGGATCTTCTATTATATGCATATTAGTAGTTTATGTATGTAAAAATATCCTAGTGCTAGATACAAAGATGTTCAAAACATGTTTGCTGAGTTGAAAGGAAGATTCCTTATCACATGTTCTTCATTTTCATAGCAATTATCATTATATATTTTATTAAAATCATCTGTAGGAAAAATATCTGTAAAGAATCTGAGATCTAAATTTGGCAGCAAGGGCCACTATAGACCAGATTTTTTTCTTGTCTTTTTAATTCTGAACATGCACAGAATTATAAATTACAAGGACACAAATCGAGTAATCAGGAAATGAAGCTTACAAATGCAAACTTATCATGAAAACTCATGAAATCCTGAATTGGCAAAAGTAATTCTGGGATATGTATAGGAAAATGTGACGCTTGCATTTCTCGAGCAGATAAGACTGAAATTCAATGAAATGTTTGCAAAGTTCTACTAAAAATTTGGCCTTGGAAAATGCATCAAGTTATATAAATATTAATTTGGAAAACTGATGAGTACAGCTGCATTTTGAGTTTGCCAAATCATCATAGAATTATGGAATAATAACAATAGAAGAAATTGCTAAGTTAAAAAAAAAATCCTCTTTCTCTTTGTTGCAATATTTCACTATTAAATAGAGAGCTTCTCCAGAGAGGGTTTGAAGACAAACCTGAAGCTAACCTACCCTTGGGATTTTATGTTATAGTAACCTTAAATTCCCTTGATTGTTTATATCTGTCTGGGTTAGGTTTTTTTAATTACTTGAACCTAAAGCATTCTAACTCATAGAAGGACACATTTTCTCTTAGTTCCATTTTTTACCCTGTAATGCATACTGGCAGTTCCCTATGATGCATCTTTTATTACTTCTTCCTTTCTTGAAAAGGAGAAGAAGAAGGAGGAGAAGGAGGAAAAGAAGGAGAAGAAGGAGAAGGAGGAAAAGAAGGAAGAGGAGGAGGAGGAAGAGAACGAGAAGAAAGAGGGGAAGAAGAAAAAGAAAGGTTTTGTTCGTGTGTCTCAAGGGAAGCTGATCCCACTCCAGGGATGAGCAGTTCCCCAGCTTTCTGTGGGTCAGCTTCCCTCATGGTGCCAAATGATTACCAACAATTTGGGAGAAGTCTTCACTTCTTGTCCTTGTCCAAGAGAGAACAAGTATTTCTAATTCTATATTCCAAACAAGAGTCCCTAGATTCACTTTGATTCAGGTCACATGCCCACCAAATAACCAGTCACTTGGCCAGGGGGATGAAATGTGTTACGTGTTGATTGGCTCAACCCATGCGTAGCCCATCTGAGGTCAGGTGGAGTCAGCTATGGTTGGGGACAGTTCATTACTAGAATGAAAATCTACATGCAGTTAGAAAGGGGTAAACAGGGAATAAATGCTGAGTAGATAGGCTTGCAAGACTTAGCAAATAAAAATGCCAAGCACTCTGCTAAATTTGAATTTCAGATAAGCAACAAACAATTTTTAATATAAGTATGTCTCCCAAATTGCATGGTACATACTTATACTAGAAAGAATGTTACCTATCTGAAATTTAGATTTCAGATCAAATTTAGCTGGGTGTCTGGCTACCATGTTTATAGAGATCAACATCACAATATATGTAATAACTCTGGGTGGGGAATGTGAGTGGACAGATGTAATAATGACTACAATTTGCATACCAATTATATGTCAGGGGTCTTATTTAAATCAATACTAATCCTATTAGTATCACTGCAAATTAGATATCATTATCATTATCCCTATTTTACATGTAAGAAAAATATTAGGCTCAGAAAGGGTAATTAATTCAGGATCACAGAGCAAGTCAAGTCACTAACCTGGGGTCCAAAATCTCCAATCTGGTTGCCTTACTCCAACACTTCTATGCCTCTTTGCCCTTCTAGAAAAGGCCAGTGTGAGAAGGACATACCTCTATCCCTATTCAGTCATTTCCATGCCCCTTTCCTAGGACCCTAAAAGTTTTCTTCAACTTTAATTATGACCCTATTTAAAATATGGCTCCAGAGCTCAAAAGAAAAAAGTCTGGAGAATGGAGAAAAGAAGACAATATTCAAGGCCAGCTGATGGGAAGACCCTGTACACTTGAGCTTTCATTGAAGATTATTTTTTCCCTTAAATGTACAAATGTGTCCCAAGAAGTCCTCTGTTGGTGATAGTTCATAATTCACATGGCTTTAGTGTAAATGATTTCAAACATTCCAAAAGGCTGTATGTATCTTCACAGGAAAGTTCATCATCTCAGGAAATCGTTCATTTAGGAGGGTCTTAATGTTTAACTTAAAGTCATCATGCTGCAGAGCAAGGCTTTTGAGCCATTCTCGAGTGCACAGAAAATGGCAGCTGACCATCACAAACAGAATCCCTTAATCAAGTCCCTAGTCAGGATCCTCTTCTGTTCATTAAATACGTACAGTTCATTTTTCTTTTCCTCTCCAGATCAAGTTCCCAAACCCATAATCAATTTAAAAAAAAAAAAACAAAAACCATTGTTTTTGAGCATTTTCCAAGTTGGTTCAGCACACTGAAGATACATTCAGGTCTCCAGTGACCTGTGTGTGTGTTCCAGGCACCTATGTCCCAGCTCAGTCCCTACATTCCCAGTCAGCTCCTTTGTCTCACTAGTGATGACAGGTGGGAGGTGACAGTGATGGGGTGGGGGTTGTGGGACATGTTGTTGGAGTGGTGAGATGGTTAAGTAATAGAATGATTGTTCCAGCTGCAAAGGGTGGCCACTGATTTCCAGGTGTTGTTGGCAAAGCAGTTGGACCGAAGAGCTTGTTCCTCAGTTCTCCTTCTCACTAAATCTTCATGCTCACGTGACTGTGAGGTTGGACATTAGGAGAGAATGCTCAAGACCAGTGGCTACCATTGCCTGGAAAAAGTGGGAACTGTGGGAAAATCTATGATAAGATGGCCTCATTTTGGGAGATCTCAACAGCCTAATGTGGTGGGTGTGAGTAGCAAAGGCAGCTTGCCATGGCTGGTTGACTTCAATCTTGGTCTGAATTTAAAAAATCAAGAAAACAACTCATATATGTCCTCCCCCCAACCCCTATATCCCTATTCATGCATTAATGCTAATAACTTTCACAAGAGCACATAAGACACTTTTTACATTACTGGTTAGTATTTATTTTGCTGTGAGCCTCAGATCTTTTTCTGCCCAGTCTACACAGAATGGATCCTTCCTACCCCTTCCTTATTTCTCTTTATTAATTCAGTTCTTTTCAGATTATGACTTTCAATCCTGTCTTGCTCACATATGCTTTCATTTTGTATTTGACAATTTAACAAGGTTGCTTTGCTATATTTAATCTGGTTCTTTATAGAACCATGGTGGCTAATTTGGGTCATCTGTATATTTAATAATAATATTTTTTATTGGATTTTATAAGTCACTGATTAAAAATTATCTCATGCCCAATCCAGACCTCCAGAGAATTTCAGTACATACATTTCCTCTGGCTGGCTGCCTTTGAACAGGAATTGTAACTCAGAAATATTAGGTGGCTGATTGTATGTAGAGTATTCAGAGCACATTTATATCTCAAGTTGCTTTCTCTGTACCATATTAGCCTCTGGGGTCATTTTTTGTGCCCTCACTGTGAATACTCACAGACAACAAAGCTATGTTAATATTAACCTAATCAAAATAGGAAATTCAGTGTGCTGTGGAAAGAATATCACATCATGTACTCCAAATATGTCTCAATCCTGATCTCTAAGCAACCTTAATTTTGTAAACTTTTCCAAATAATTGGTGAGACATTTTATCATGTATTATATCACACATTTATGCGGTCATCTTAAAAAGCACATACAGAATGAAGGGGTAAGTGACAATCTGAGAAACAAATTCATGCAAATGGCTTCATGAAAATATTTTTTGTTATGCCTCCTGCTATTTCTTTTTCTTTTTTTTTTAAAGTAGGCTCCACGCTCATGACACAGATCAAGAGTCGGATGCTTAACCAACTGAGCCACCCAGGCACACCCCGCCTCCTGCTTTTTCATTGCGAATTAACAAATGCCTTACCTTAACTCAAAGGGGACTTACAGGAGCTATGGAAGACCACTGGGAGGGACATTTTTCAGTCTGGGGCTTGTTGTTAAATCACTCACGACATGGCTGCCTAGCTCCCAATTCCACTAACCCTCTCTCCAATGCATTATCCTAATATATGGTTCCCTTCCTAGATGTTTTGCTTCTATACCTTTCAGCTTCACCTAACAGCAATGAGCTACCTACATTTTGTGTTTCTCCCTGCAGTTTTTATGCTGGTTCTTATCTCTTTGTATTTTTCTCTGCCTTATTCACCAGGTATCTGTATTTTCCTTGGAGTACATACTGCATCACGAGCAATGGTGTAGGCATTGGGATTTTGACAAAAATCCCAATGGGGGATCAGGAGGGTCAGGAGGACAAACACTGAATAAGTTCATAATGTATCAGGTGGTGATAAAGAAGAGAGTGATGGTAGTTGTGTGAGGGAGTGGACTATTAATCACTAACATCTACCAGTCATCTGTCTTTGACCTTCTGCTTGTCCTTCTGTATATTCCAAAAATTAGGACATTCATTTACTCACATAGGTCCCCCATAAGGCCGATTTATAAATTTATGTCTGTATCTATTCCTTTCTACTTTGGATTTTATTATTACTCTCAGGGGTCATTACATTCTTCTGGTTGGTTTTATCTAAAAATAGTCCTTATTATACAGCAGTTTTCCCATAGGAAATTCTGATGGATCCTGAGAACAATATTGCAAGGGAGTTACTGTGTTTATACTTTTCTGTATTTGGATATTGGACAGGTCAAACAATCTAGGGTAATAGATTGCATGTTTTAGTTTTCATTCAGGTGTTTGCCATTATTTTATTTTATTTATTTATTTATTTGACAGAGAGAGACACAGTGAGAGAGGGAACACAAGCAGGGGGAGTGGGAGAGGGAGAAGCAGGAGAGGGAGAAGCAGGCTTCCCGCAGAGCAGGGAGCCCGACGCCGGGGCTCGATCCCAGGACCCTGGGATCATGACCTGAGCCGAAGGCAGACGCTTAACGACTGAGCCACCCAGGCGCCCCAGTGTTTGCCATTATTTAGTCTTAGGGCAGTCATCAAATACAACTGCAGCTATCAGCCGTGTTACTTTAATTCTTCTTCACTACACAAACAGTCCGGGAAGGAATTCCCCATAGTTCTTCTCGGTAGATTTATTAATCCCCAACCAGGCAAATTCAAGAAATAAATACCGTGGTAGCTCTGAAGCTGTTATAAATTTCAGCTTTCAGTTTATCAGCCTTTTATAGTCAACCCGAGTGTAGACATTTGGGCACATCCTGATGCTCACTTTTGCTGTGTTGAATCATTTCCAGATCTGGAAGTGCTCAGCTTCTGGGAACAACTCGGTGGACTGGACAAAATTGTTATGAGTCAAAGGCGAAGCCATTTTGTTTCCATTTAAGGATGGCAACCATAAAATAGTCTCTATTTACTGGTTATGAGTATAGAAATTCGCACTTTTCTCTGCTTCTCCACAGCACTTTCCCACTTACAGGATGGCTTAGAAGGAAAAGCCACAATTACCTGATTCTATTTTTGTCTTGCCATATGGCCCTACATGAATGTGGGAAAAGGGCTCAACCTGGCCTCTGAATGTAGTCCTACAAATCAAGGCTGGAACATTGAACTAAGCAGGGCCCTAAAACATTTTTCTTCCTATGTGATAATTTTAAAATATCAATTGGGAGAAAAAGCAAATGTCATCTGTGAAATGAATACCACTCTGGTGGCTAGGGATTTTGCTGTTTGATTCCAATTAGAGGTAATGGGAATCATGAGGATTCTTGCTATGCCTCTCCTTACCGTAGGTGTTATTCTTGCAATTAAAACACTATGTGTGTCTCTGTAGGGTTTTTATTTAATTGGAAAACATGGTATGACATATGTCAAATTTCATCAATTCTTAGAACTTTTCATGAAGAATTGCTTTCAATTTGCTGATGTTTAACATCTATGTCCCAAACTTCCCATTCCAGACATCACTGCAAATTGGTTTCTATTGCTTCCCTGTCAGTGGTCCATAGCCTTAAAAACAGATTTATGAAGGGCACCCATTAAGTAACAGCTTAGGAATAGTTAGAACAATTTCAGAACTTTTTTTTAGTTTCCTTTTTTTCCCCTAATGCCAAAAGTTATATACGCCCAAGTCTTGTCTAAATGAAAGCTATAAATGTAGTTGAACACATCTGGAAGTAAAATTCATTCAGACGTTATTTTTGCTCATTATTAACATTTCTCCTTGCACATTGTCCCTGAATATTTATTCAAGGTGACACTTGACCAAGCCTTGGTTACCTTAGGGAGAAGAAAAGGTTGATGGATATCATAGCACTTTCATACTCCTCTTAATAGAGCATCGTGCATCTAGAGGTTTGTGTTTGCAAATGTACAATGGGCCCCCATTTTCCCTTAAGCCCACAAGGGGGCACTAGTTTAACACCTTCCTGGCTACACCACTGAGTAGCTAAGCCTGACAGGGTAGCCAAAGCTACAAAGAAGAACTCCCACGGACCCATTTTGAAATTACCATGGGAAGGAAGAAGCTGTATGAAAATCTTTTACAATGTCTGAAGACTCATCACCATTAGAGACAAGGAATAGAGTTTAGAAGCCATCTGGAGTAATGTCTGCCCTTTACAATCCTTTGCCCACAATTATCATTGTGATAATCTTACTGTCTCATCTTGGGCCTTGGCCTCTGACTCCGAAGAGAGTCAGACTAACCTCTGTGTATTCCATTCTCCACAGGGGCCATGTTCTCACTCCCATCTCTCCCTCCTTCACCATCTTTAGTCACCCCTTCTTCTATGAATCCTTTGCCCCTGTATCCTACATTTCCAAGTTTATCCCCATCTTGAAAAATCTGTCTCTTGAACCGGAAGCCCCATCTAGCAACTACTTTAGTCTTTTCTTATCATTTCCAGACTTCTTATAAGAGTGGCTATCTAAATGTCAAATTCAGGTATTATTGACCTAAGAGAAGATAAAGTAGTTGCTAGATGGAGTAATTCTTTTGCTAAAACAGCTCTTTCGAAAGTCAACAATAACTTTCTTTCTTTTTTTTTGAAAAGAGTTTTCTTTTTATTATGTTCAGTTAGCCAACATATAGTAGTACATCGTTAGTTTTTTTTAATTTACCTGTATTTTTTTACTAGTTTCTTTTTTAAATTTTATTATGTTATGTTAATCACCATATATTACATCATTAGTTTTTGATGTAGTGTTCAACAATTCATTAGTTGGATAATTTTTTTTCTTTTTTTTAAAGATTTTATTCATTTATTTGAGAGAGAATGAGATAGAGAGAGCATGAGAGGGGGGAGGGTCAGAGGGAGAAGCAGACTCCCTGCCGAGCAGGGAGCCCGATGCGGGACTCGATCCCGGGACTCCAGGATCATGACCTGAGCCGAAGGCAGTCGCTTAACCAACTGAGCCACCCAGGCGCCCAGTTGGATAATTTTCTTTAACATTAAATATGTTTGCCATTATCTGCTTGAAAAGTCTCTTTTCCTTTCCCTTCCTCAACCCTAAATATTTTTAAAAAATTTTTTTAAATTAACATATAATGTATTATTTGTTTCAGGGGTACAGGTCTATGATTCATCAGTCTTACACAATTCACAGTGCTCACCATAGCACATACCCTCCCTAATGTCTATCACCCAGCCACCCCATCCCTCCCACCCCCCTCCACTCCAGCAACCCTCAGTTTGTTTCCTGAGATTAAGAGTCTCTTATGGTTTGTCTCACTCTCTGGTTTCGTCTTGTTTCATTTTTCCCTCCCTTCCCCTGTGATCCTCTGCTTGTTTCTCAAATTCCTCATATCAGTGAGATCATGTGATACTTGTCTTTCTCTGATTGACTTATTTCGCTTAGCGTAATACACTCTAGTTCCATCCACATTGTTGCAAATGGCAAGATTTCATTTTTTTGATGGCTGCATAATATTCCATTATATATATATATATATATATATATATATATATATATATATATATATCTCACATCTTCTTTCTCCATTCATCTGTTGATGGACATCTTGGCTCTTTCCATAGTTTGGCTAAGGCATTGCTGCCTTAAACATTGGGGTGCAGGTGCCCCTTTGGATCACTACATTTGTATCTTTGGGGTAAACACCCAGTAGTGCAATTGCTGCAACGCTAAATATTTTTGCTTTTCTTTCTACTTCTCTGAGATCTTCCCTAGTTTTTACCCTAGTTCTTTTTCCTTTTAACCACACCAGTTCAAAACCTTGATTTTTTTTTCCTGTTTTACCTTTATTCTAGACACTTTTTAAAAATGTACCTGCAGGAAAATTTACTGTGCTTTTGGCATATAGATCTGTGAGTTTAGACAGTTTAGGCATACAGTTGTGTAGCAATTACCACAATCAAGACACAGAAATGTTCCATTACCTCCCCGGATTTCCTCCTGCAGCCCCTTTGTAATTAACCCTCTCTCCACACCAATCCCTTAGCAACCCCCATCTATTTTTTGCTCCTGAAGTTTTACCTTTCCCAGAATGTCATATAAATAGAATCATACAGTACGTATTTTTTGAATCTAACTTTTTTTTCATTTAGCATACTACATTCATGTCATCCACATTGCTTCATCTATCAAAATGTTTTTCCTCTCTGTTCCTGAGTAGTATTCCATTGTATGAATAAACCATAGTTTATCTATTTATCAGTTGAAGGGTAATTGGGCTCTTTCCAGTTTCTTGTGTGTGGTTATGAATAAAAATGTTGTAAACATTCATGTACAAGGTTTTATGTGTATACATAAGTTTTCACTTCTCTTGTGTTTGTATTGCTGAATCATATTGTAAATATATGTTTAATTTTACAAGAAACTGCAAAGCTCTTTTTTAAAATGGCTGTACCACTTTGTATTCCCACCAGCAATGTATGAGAATTTCAGTTGTCCCACATTCTCTTTATCACTTGGTATTGTCAGTCTTCCTAATTTTGGCCATTCTTATAGGTTTATAATTATATCCCATGATGGTTTGAATTTGCATTTCTCTAATGACTAATGATGCTGAGCATCTTTTCATGTGATTATGTGTGAACCCATTATCTTCTTTTGTGAAATGTCAGTTAAAATCTTTTGTTCATTGGGGAGCATGGGTGGCTCAGTGGGTTGAGCGTTGGACTCTTGGTTTTGGCTCAGGTCATGATCTCAGGGTCCTGGGATTGAGCCCCACATTGGGCGTGGCACTCAGCACAGAGTCTGCTTATCCATCTTCCTCCTCCTGCTTGCTCTCTCTCTCTCTCTCAAATAAATAAAATTTTAGAAGAATCTTTTGTTCATTTGTAAAAGTTCAGTTGTTTTTATGTTGTTGAGTTATGACAGTTCTTTATAAAGTTCTCTGCTGAATATATGATTTACAAATATTTTCCTCCCAGTCTGTGGCTTTTCTTTTATTCTTTTAGGGTAGTTTCTACAGAGGTTTTAACTTTGTAGTTTTAAACTTTGGAGTTTAAAATCTGATTTATCGATTTTTTTTTCTTCTGTAGATTGTGCCTTTGGTGGCGTAGCTAAGAAATCATTGCCTAACCAAGGCAACAAACGTTTTGTCCTATATTTTCATCTAGAAGTCTTAGTTTTTTGGCTTTGGACTTTATGTGTTTAAGTCCATAATCCATTTCAAATTATTTTTTATGTGCAAGGTATGGATTGAGGTTTATATTTTTTACATATGGAAATCCAAATTGTCCTATCACCATTTGTGGAAAAGGCTATTTTTCCCATTTCCCTTTGTAGCTTTGGCAAAAATCCATTTGCCAAAGTGGACCATTTATATCTATACCCATTTCTAGGGTCTTTCTGTGGCATAGTTCTTTTTTTTTAAGAGGTGGGGGAGGCAGAGGGAGAGGGAGAGAGAGAATATTAAGCAGGCTCCATGCCCAGCGAGGAGCTGGAAGCAGGGCTTAATCTTACCCTGAGATCATGACCTAAGCTGAAATCAAGAGTCAGATGCTTAATCGACTGAGCCACCCAGGTGTCCCTCTGTGGCATAGTTCTATGTGTCTTTGTACCAACACCATTTGTCTTGTTTTTTTTTTTTTTTTAAGATTTATTTATTTTTTTGGGGGGGAGGAGCAGAGGGGGTGGGGAGAGAGTCTCAAGCAGACTCCACAGTTTTTGAGTTCCTTCATTTCTTCAAACTCTGTATCCTTCAGTTAACACTGGATTATTCTAACAGTCTCTGTCATTGGCTTCTGTGTCTCATCTACTCATTACATATCTTTTTTAACTTCTGGAAGTGAGAGATATAATGGGAAGGGGGAGAAAGAGCAATAGTGACTTAATAGTTAAACAATAATAACAACAAAAACAAACACTCAGGATCTTGAAAGATACTATATGCTTTGCCAAGTAGCTGTGAGGAAGACTTGAACATTTCCAAATAAAAATAGAAGTTGCAAGATATTGAACGTTGATGTTGTTCTAAGCCATGTGTTAATCTCTCTATATGTAATCATCTCATTCATCTTCATGATAGTCTCTGAGAATGTGTAGATCTATCATATTTTAATAACAGGGAAACTAAAAATGGAAAATTTAAGTAATCAGCTTAAGGTCAGTCAACTAGTAAGTGGCAGGGTTCGAGCTTGATTCATGGCCTGACCCCACAGCCTATGTTTAACTTTGCCACTGTTTTATGTGGCAATCAGCAGGTGCCACATGTTCACCAATGATAAGGCAAATAAATGGTCAATGAATTCAACCATCACAGAGATGAGTTTTCAGCTCCTTTGGAACATTCCTAATGCCTACTGATTGATATTCAAAGAATTATCCTTTTCACCCCATTCATTTTCCTCTCTTCCTTTACTACATTCAAACATCTCCAGAGGCTGGAAGATTGTGGTAGGTATGGTACAGGTTAACAACAGCAGTGTTTTTTCCAGTGCATCTAGTGAATCATGGGAGCTGTCCTTGCTAATGAGAACCTCTCATATTCTGTAGGGTCAAGTATTCCTGTGAACTAAGACACTGGTTTTCTGGGAACTGTGGTCATATAAAGTAAAGGATGTCAAGCACATCATTCACTTTGGGGAGATTGCTCATGATATTTGTAAGTTCTATTGAGAAAGCCATTATAATCCATGGAATACCCTTCACAGCACCCAGTCCAGTGTGTGAAACATAGAAGGGGTTCAGAAACTATTGTACTAAGTTGAATTGACATGAACATTGACCATGTGAGTATCACAAATGTACATGTGAATGGTGTTAGGTCTTTTGCTGAGCACACAATGCAACTATACATTACTCCTCAATTGAATAAGAAAGATTGGTCACATAAAGTAAAAACATGAATTTACCTGCTCAACTGAAGGCAAAACCAATCTAAGAACTTGATAAATGCAATTGGAATCAGGTTTGATAAATAGAAATCTTAATCATCATCATCAGAAATTAGAGAACATTTGATGTCTAGAAAATTTTATTTTGTTCTGATAAGGAAACATCAATCCCTTTCTAAGAATGGAAGTTCTTTTCTCCATCTTTTTCACGTATTATGGGAAAATATTTAGTTTTTCTCATTGTACATATTATATATGACTTTAAATGGCCTCATTCAAAATATTTGATCGAACAATTTGCCATTTACCAAAAAAAAAAAAAAAAGGGGGGGGGGAGAGGGAAACCTTTATCTGCCCAGAAAATACAAACTAATTTTTCTTCCCTTCATTGTCAGTAAAGGATTATTTCTTGGTAGATACTTATGCACTCTTGAAAGAAAACATATTAACACATATGGAAAGCAAGAGCACTGAAAATCAGTTTTTAATCCACATTTATCTCCACTTTAGAGTTCCATTAAGTCTATGAATTGGTTCAACAAACTGTATCAAGTTATTCTTGTTTGATAGATAATCGGTCTACCTGGAGACGGCCTTCTCCATGGGGCCATTTGTCTGATCAGATATCAAATGGCTTGTTGATTATTCTGACTTCAAAGGCTACTGGCACTGAGACATTCAAGGTGGTCTGTAATGCCCTGAGTGTTGAGGCCACCTGTCAATGTAGCTTCCAAATTAAAAAGAATCTGTTGGGAAACGAAGGGTAAACTTCCTCTTCTTCAGATTAGGCTGATTAACCTTGAGCAATTTTACCTTTTCAATACCAGTTAGTATGGGGAAAATACCACCAAGACATTTCTGGTTCCCTTTATTGTTTGGATAGATGCATTTGCTTATCAAAAAAATATATAAATATCCATTTACAGAGTTGTAGAATTTTAGGAAAATTTTGAGTAAAGGATTAAAATGTATTTTTATTTAGTTTCTGGAAATATTTTGGTAGTATATATTAATGGAATGTAATCATTTGAGTTGTAGAGATATATTTTAAAGAGAAAAAAATTGCAAATACTTATCAGATACATATTTTAAAATTTTTTTTGGCTTCACAGAACTCTGATAAGTATTGTCTATCTTTTCACTCTTCCTTATCAGATGATTCTTTCCAAATATAAAAAAGAGGTTCCTATGGCAGCTGAGAACAGTTTATAAAACTTGTATATTTAGGCTGACTCATGTTATAAAATACAAGACTTAGGGTAGACTGTTGAATTCTGCACTTTTAAACCTTTTAATCAAATAAAAAATACAACTAATGAATAAAAGTGATAAAAAGGTAACAAGTTCATATTGAATTAAAATAATTTATAATGTTTGGGCATTTCATATAAACTGCCATCTGGATGTTTTTCATTGCTTTATCAATTTTTCATATAGATTTATCTGTAGAATCTCCATTTTCTTAAATATATGTGGCTTCTAGATAAGTCTAATGATAAAACTGAGGTTTGTGCCCTTTATTTTCAGGCATTTGGGAGAAAAGAAGAAAATGATTTATTTAGACTTTCTGAAACTAAGTGACATTGCCACTTGCCAATTTTAGAAATGAATGTTTAGGGGCACCTGGGTGGCTCAATTGGTTAAGCGCCTGCCTTCGACTCAGGTCATGATCCCGGGGTCCTGGGATCAAGTCCCATTGGGCTCCCTGCTCAGCTGGGAGCCTGCTTCTCCTCTGCCTGCCCCTCCTCCTGCTTGTGTTCTCTCTCTCTCTCACAAATTAACAAAATCTTAAAAAAAAAAAAAGTGAATGCTTAACATTTAAACACTGTGTCCCCAGTTCCAGTTAAGCTACACATCCATGTAAATATGTCTGGAACAAAAAATATTAAAGGAAACACAGGGGAAGAGGAGAGAAGGAAGAGAGGAATAATACTGTATTCAACATGTGCTATTGAAAAAGAAAAATAACAGTATACCTATAAGATTTGTTTTGTACTTGTGGAGTGGAGCAAGCCTTGTATTTTACAGGCGTGCTGCTAACCTGGTCAGCCAGCAGTGGGTCCGATGATCTTAACTGCTATCCTCTCTCAGACAGAAAATCATAGGATTTGAAAAAGTACATTTTCACAAAACAAAAAGATCACTGGAGCATGACTGAGCCTGAACTCTGGAACCACGTTCACACAGCGGGTTATAGCTTCCAGAGGATGAGGAACAGACCCCCCCCATCACAAGCCAGGCCCCCCACTTTGCCCTGGATTCCATCCCCTCTGCTGCTTAAAGATGCAGCTCTCTGGTTTTCCCCATCTCTTCCTCATCACCCTTCTCTCCTCTGTTGGATAATTTCCCTCAGTATGCAAAGATTCTCTAGTATGTCCCATATTAAAAAAAAAAAAATCAACAACAAGCGTAATCCCTCCCTCAGTCTTTTCTCCATGACTCTGCTTGTCTCTGGGTCAGCCATCTTGTATAAAAGGGCTCTTTCACTTGCTAGCAGCACTTCCTCATCTTCCGTTTTCTCTTCACTTCCCCTCAGTCGGCTTCCACCCTAATAGTCAGCCGACATTACTCTTTTCAAGGTCACTGGTGACCTCTGTTTGCCAAATCTGGTAAACACATCTTTGTCCTCAACTTTCTTAACCTCTCAAAAGCATTGGACAAGTTGACCTCAACCTTCCTGAAATGCTCTCTGCTTGGCCCCCTTGACATAACTTCCTGGTTTCCTGCTGAAACCACTGGCCTCTTCTCTATTCCCTTTCCTAGTTCCCTTTCATTAGCCCGAACCTTATATTTTGGTGCTTTTTAGGGTTTAGTCCTTAGTTTCTGTTGCTCCTCTATGCCTTCCCCCAGAGCAACCTCATTCCACCCAGAGCTTCAATTTCAAACTAGTTTATCACTCTCCCAACTTTGTACCTTCAGCTCACACCTTTTCTTTGGACCTGATTCTTTTTTTCCTTTTCTTTTCTTTCTTTCTTTCTTTTTTTTCCCCCCATTTATGTGCGTGCTTGGCAATGTCACTTAGCCATCTCAGAAGTTGAGACTTCACATTCCCAGATGGACTTCTGATTTTCCAACCTGTTGCTCCATGATTTCATCCCCAATTCCCTGTGGCCCCTGTTTTGATTGCTGCCTTTCTCCCAATTGTCCATTCCAATACAAGTTCTTTAATATGCCATGATGGGGAACCTGCCTAATTTCTCCAGATTTTCTTATATCACTGTTCTTATCTTTGTTTCCTGCGAGGCAGAAGCTTGCCTTGAACATGTCTACTTCTGTCTCACCCCAGGACCTTTGCAAGTGCTGTTTGGATAAGCTAGAAATATCTATTCCTTATTCCTTCTCTTCCTTGCCTCCCTCTTATTCCAAATAGCTCTTTGTCTTCCTTTAATTCCCAGGTTAAATGTCCCCTCTTGGACGATTCTGCCTAAATGTGATCATCCCCTCATACTCCACCATTATTTCCAATTATCGCCACCTTTTAGTTTACATCATTGCTGTTATTGCAGTTTACCATGATTTGTTTGTAACATGATCTTTGCCTCTTTCTCATTAAACTCATCTTGAGTTCTGTGAGGAGAGGGATGATGTCAGATTTGTTTACAATCTCTGTTCTCTGTTTATAGTACCAAAGAGGAGTGCCTGGTATTGGTTGGTTCACAGCCTTGGCTGAACATTAGAATCATCTGGGGAGATTTTAAGTACTGATATCCAGGTCCAACCCTCAGCTTTAATTGTTGGTGTTGGGACCCAGGAGCAGTACATTTTAGAAGGTCTCCAGGTGATTCTAATGTACAGCCAGGTTTGAGAACCACTGCACTAGGGCAATGGTTCTCAGCTCTTTGTCATACATTCAAGTCACGGGGTGAGCTCTTAAACCAATGGGTACCTCACCACCAAGATTCTGATTTTTTTTTTGGTCTGGGGCAGGGGCTCTGAGTATCAGAGCTTCCCAAGTGATTCAAATGTTGGCCAGGGCTGGAAACCATTTGTATTAGTGTGTAATGTATATCTGTTGCTGAGGGGAACACAGTTTATCATACAATTAATTCAAGTATAACCATACACAACAAGTTATACATGACAGTGGTTTAATAGTGATTTCTATTCCTCCTCATTAGGAATTGGTTGAATCTGTTTGCCAGCAGTTGTCTCTATTCAAGTTGATACTAGAGTTTTCTTATCACCCCTCCCCTCTTTTTTTCTCCTTTTATTTATGTAATTAACTGTTCTTGCTCAATCTAGGACACACTAGGATTCTTGCTTCCTTATATAAGGATCCTTGTAACTATTACATGATAATTCTCAGTTTATATCTGTAACAATACCAAGTTCACACTTTAAATTCAAAGTTAATTATATCCCTACTGAAAATCCTTAGTTCCCCAACCCACCCCACCCATGGAACCTGGCACAAAGCCTATCACAGAAGGGGCTTGGAAAGTGCTTATTAAATGGAATGAATTCATTAGCTGTACTTTAAAAGGGTTGCTATACCCCCAAGCTCCTCAAAATTCCCTGTGTTCGCCTTATTTACTTGAATCCATAGCCTTTCTTTTTTTTTTTAATTTAATTTCAATTCATTTAACATATAGTGTATTAGTTTCAGGGGTAGAATTTATTGATTCATTAGTTGCATATAACACCCAGTGCTCATTACATCAAATATCATCCTTAATGCCCATCATCCAGTTGCCCCATCCCCCCCACCTCTCCTCCAGCAACCCTCAGTTTGTTTCCTATAGTTAAGAGTCTCTTATGGTTTGCCTCCCTCTCTGCTTTTATCTTATTTTATTTTTCCTTCTCTTCCCCTTCGTTCATCTGTTTCGTTCCTTAAATTTCACATGAGTGAAATCATATGGTATTTGTCTTTCTCTGACTGACTTATTTCGCTTAGCGTAATACACTCTAGTTCCAAGTCCATAGCCTTTTCTCCCAGAAGCCTCTGTTCTGAGCCATGCTGGCTCAGGTGGGGAAAGGGAATAAAAAGATCAACTTCCAGATTGAAGCTACACTGAAAGGCAGCTCCTATGATGCGGGAGTCATGGAGTCCACAATTCCTTTGTGCAAAGGGATTTCACACCCCCTCTCCACTTCATCAGTCAGAATGCTACCTTTCCTTGTTTTCTGAATTTAATGTTTATACCCTGCTATATATATTTTAATGCTTTATTCCGGCATAACTTTTATTGTAAGAAGTGCTAACAACAAAAAAGGAAATTTAAAGGAGCCACACTATCTGTAGTGACGTGAAACAGTCTGAAAATTTCTGAAGAATAGAAAATAGAACACCTCTTGTCACAAAATGGCAACCACACCAGAGACAGTGCCTCCTACTGGGAAAAATCAAAGGACATGACCAGAATGCTTTACAAGGTTCATTATGATGTATGGCACAAACAATCATTGGTATCGAAATTCACATTATTAACAAAAAGAAAACTGAAAGGCATCCTATCTACCATCATAAAACTTTTCATCTAGCTTGCAAAGTACTGATGCAAAGTACCAATCACACAGTCACAAGGACATCACTACCAAAAGGTCAAGGACTTGGTCCACTTCCGCATCCCGGCACCAAGAAAGGTAAGTGCTTAATAAATATATGCTAAATATTGAATTAATGAGCTAAAATTAAGATACACACAATGGAGCAAAAAAAGTACAGGATTTTTAAAGTAAATTATAATGTGAGATAGACTGGGAGCAAGAACCTAGCGTCAGGGGAGGGTTTCAAGAGTTGGTTGTCTAGACAGAAGTCAAAAAGACTCCCCCTTCCACTCTTCTTTTGTGTGTGTGCCATTGTTCCAGAGACGCAGCTCCTACAAAGAACAAGGACATAATTCATCCCCCTGCATAAGGGATGAGGAAGAAATATGACCTGGGTACATTATTAATTGCTTTGTTTGTGACTCCTAACCATGTAATTGTTTTAACGATTAGCAGGTGGTAAGAGTTCCAGGTTTTCAGGACCTCAAACTTTTATAAGTGGAGAGATTAGTTGAGCAGAAATGAATTAGGATAGGATTCAGGTTGAGACCTCAAATAAGTTACTTTAAAAATAAATGAGAAAGGTGGCTCACTGGTAAGTGAAAAGTGTGAGAAAGCAGCACTGGGTTCAGTTCAAGCAAGCTGAAAGTAAGAATTTCTTACTGGACTAGCTGATCTTCACCTATTCTAAGGTCAGATAGAGCTTAGATCATCACAGGTGCTGTGGGGCTAATCCCTTTTTGCAGCATTTCCAGCTGTGGAATGCACACCTGAGAGAATTCAGCTGGGGTAACGAAAACCTAGAGAGGAACACAGGCTTCCCCTGTGTGCAGCCCCAGGCCCTCTTCTCTGATTCCAATGAATAAGTCACTTCTTTTCCTAATATCTACATCTCCATTGGGGTTTCTCTTTCTTCTCTCATTGTGTAATTACCCACTCCTCTCCAGCATCAGCAGTGGGGTTTCCAAACACGGGATTCACCCATTTCAGGGTGAAGGGAGAAGCTACCCTTTCAACTCGTATCATAAAGCCTTGCCCATCACAAATCTGTCAAATGAGTGTGTGGATACTGCTGGATGAATATGCAAATGCTACCCAATGCTAAAAAGTGGCATTGTTTGATTCCCACGCTCAGCTGTCACCTTTGATTAAAGTGTCCACTTGTTCTCTTTATATTAGCTTCAAAAGTCTCAATTCATCTCCAGAGTCCTTCTAAATTTTGCACACCTATGGAACCATCCAATATAGACATACATTGGCTCCCAGCCAACTCCTGTTTCTTCAACATCTGTAATCTTATGTACTTTCAGTCAGAGAGAATTCAGAGTCTTCTTCCTCAGCAGTTAGGCTATTCCTGAATTGTAAATGTTTTACTCAGGAGACTCTGGTTTGAGCAGAGGAACATGATGGTGCCCTGGTTGGTGCAAGGAGTGGTGTCCCTCTCTCAGAACCCAGTGAATTTATTCTAGTGACAAAGGAGACACTAGAAAACTCTTGAAAGCTCATGTAGTCCCCTCCCAATTCTGCATCTTTTCTTCCTAAAAAAGTTCCCAGTAGGTTCTGAGAGCCATGAGATGAAGCTTTGAAGAACCTTCTGTGTAGCCTCCGGGCACTGAGATGAGTACACCCAGCGTGACACCTGGTCTCTCTCTAGTGAACATCTATTGAGCACGGAGGTAGTGCCAGGCAATGCTGTGCTTCACATACATGAATTCCCTTAACCCTCACACCAATATCTACTCTACCAGTTGGGGAGATGGAGAGATGGAGAGGTTAACTTATTCAAGGTTCCACAGCTAAGTATCAGGAGGGCTGGTATTTGAACAAAGGCTGCCTGGCTCATAAGTTCAGGCTCGTTACTGCCATACCACCTGCCGTTTTAGTGACAGAAAATTGAGCAAGATGCTATAGTAGTGTGACTTTGTCCTCAGCACACTTCCCATGTCCCAGGAAGCATCCCTAGGACAATCACTTTGCCTTCCTACTGCATCTATGAAGCTTCTCAGATTAACCGGATTCCATGTTTGCTTTGCATTATTTTGTGTCGGGTACTACTATGCATAGAAGTCCTGTTCTTGTGTTCTTTTCCAAGTCTCCATAAGCTAACCACTCTTTAATGTTCAACAATTCAACTTTGCCCCACTTTATCTTTTTGAGCTACAAAAGTCTTGATCTAGTTATACTGCATGGCTTTCATGTCTCCATGAGTCCTAACTTTCACTCAATAGTGTCATCCACTAGAGTGGTACAATAGCCCCCAAGTTCCTCCCTCTCTCCCTCTATCTATCTATCTTAGAAATCTCTATCTATCTTCTCATTATACATATTTCTTATTTATGTATCATTTATATATATTATAAAAATATAAAAATCATGTATACAAAATATATAAATATATTATTTATATATGTTATAATATATAAATAAATATATACATATTGTATATAAAATGTTTGAATGTGGATATATGGAACACGTACACACATATATTAGAACATCATATTGGAATACATAAAACAATAGACTAAGGCATCACATGTGCCATCTCGGTTAATCCTCATAATAGCCCTGTGAGGTGGGTAATCTCCTTATACCCATATTAGAGAGAAACAGGCATCCAGGGGGGTTCCGTAACTTGCCCGTGGCACATGGTAACGTTGGATTTGGGATTCCAGAGCCCTCAGCCAGGCTGCCCCCATTATCAGCAGGGAAAGCCCTGGGTTGCCAGGACATGAGCATTGCATTAATGAGTTGATCTCGCCAGTCCTTCCTTTTTAGGAGCATAGTACAGTCTTTTAAAATTCTTTAAGTAGAACTCATCCATTCCAGTCAATCTCACCAGGGCAGTTTTTAATTCCAGAGGAAACAAACCTGGCTTACATCTTCTTCTTTGCAACTCACTGATAAGCTGCAGGTAGTTTAAAAAAAGAGGAATAGTAGTATCTGCCTCATAGGCTCATTGTGAGGATGAATTGACGTAAACATGACTCATCACCCTACATAGTGCCTGATACACATGAGACATCCTCAAGAAATGTGGATATTCCACATTGTTATGCAGTGAAGTGCAACATCGTATCATGAATGACCTTGTAAAATAGCTACAAAATAATTGACTATACCTCATATGAAAATTTCCACATTTAAAATCTGGAGCACGCGGGCGCCTGGGTGGCTCAGTCATTAAGCGTCTGCCTTCGGCTCAGGTCATGATCCCAGGGTCCTGGGATCGAGTCCCACATCGGGCTCCCTGCTCGGCGGGAAGCCTGCTTCTCCCTCTCCCACTCCCCCTGCTGTTGTTCCCTCTCTCTCTGTGTATCTCTCTGTCAAATAAATAAATAAAATCTTTAAAAAAAACAGAAATAAAATCTGGAGCACCTTTAGATAGAATTTTTACTTTAACTCACAAAAGAGCACATGTAACAGTATTTTCCATGTCTAAATTCTACTCCAATTTTGAGTCTGACCTGCACCATGATCATCTTTTCTCCATTTGTGTACAAATACAACATTCTCCCAGTGAACCATGTGAGTTCTAAAAATCTGTTTCTATCCACAATTTAAAACATTACATTTCTGGGGTGCCTGGGTGGCTCAGTTGGTTGGACGACTGCCTTCAGCTCAGGTCATGATCCCAGGGTGCTGGGTTGAGCCCCACATCGGGCTCCCGGCTCAGTGGGGAACCTGCTTCTCTCTCTCTCCCCCTGCTCTCTCTATCTCTGTGTCTCAAATGAATAAATAAAATATTTAAAAAAAAAGAAAACATTACATTACCAAAAGCCCACTCCATGATGGTGCTTTCTGACTTACATACAAAATTTTCTTCCCTTCCCGTTAGGAAGAGACGGTGAATTGGGTCTCTGAATGCTCTATTTCCAAAAGACAAAATGGAGCAAGGCAAGTTGTGGGGAAGAGGATTCCTGAGAGTGCCAATTTGTCTTGAGGGCCGCAAAACAAACAAATGATGGTGGAGGGAGGGCAAGGTAGCAGTGAGGAATGAGGATTAGATGTGACCCAGAGAGAATAAAACCCAAACTGAAATAGGCCAAACACATAAATTGCTATTAAATCACGGCTTTTATTTTCCTGCCTTTGCCCTCCTAACGTTTGGTTTCTCAGCAAATGAAAGGAATCATTTGAAGTAAGGGCCTGGAGAAGGCAGGCCTCTGACCTCTAGCTCGACCACAGAGATCAAAGGCAGGCCCCATATGTGTGAGATATTATCTTTTCCAGGCAAGTGGGCATGATGTTTTGTGATGCAGTAGTGTGGAAACAGACAAATAGCCAGGTTAGTGACCGCGGAGAGGGACGTGATTGACGTGAGACTGAGACGAGGAATAGGAGAGTCGGAAAACACATCGCCCTTCTGGTGCATTTCGTTTTGTGTTTCAGCTCTCAGAAATCCTCTAGTGGTGGTGGTGGTGGTGGTGTTAATTATCCTACTTGTGGCTTTTGTCCAAACAGCACTTTTTCATGTTTGCAATGAATGTTTATCCCTGCAAATGTGATCCTTATTTATTTTTTTTAACCTCCCTTATTTTTAAATGGAATTGGTCGTTTATATTTTTTTGCAAGGCAAGGCTCTTGAATGCAGACCTTTTGCAAAGAGAAATTATATGGCTGAATCTTCACTCGTACATATATTAACATGCATTTAATTATTCTCAGTAGGAAAGCAGGTAGGACTATTCAACAGCTACAAAGGCTTTCAATATATGGGGAAATGATGCTTCTCTTTCCCACTTTTGTTCTCCCTCCTCCACCGCCCCCCCCCCTCCACACACACACAATGAATTAATCCCAGGGCAACTCTTCTGTTCATTCTGGAGCCAGGGCTGCCATGACATGAGGATGTGTTGTCAAGCCCCAGGAGTCACCAAAAGCCTCAGAGCTTTCAGGCCTCTTGGTCTACACACTGTCCTTCATCAGGCTTATCATTACTGTTCCTCAAAAAGAGAGCAAAACAGAGCCAAGGTGAGATGGATTTCAGCCCATGTGGTTGAACTTGACCTTTAAATCATTTTTCCTCACCCGCTCTATGGTAACTGTTCCATGGGGAAGCCAGAGACATCCACTGGCCCAGGTAGTGCTGCTGCCTTTCCATCCTCTGATTTCTTTCTCTCTCTTTTCCTGTCTAGCTCTTTCTCTCCTCACTCCTGCTCTCTTTCAATTTATCGCTCTCTTACCAACGTCTTCTTTGCCCCAGTGCTTTATTGAATTGGTCTAACATCTTCATGGGAAAAAAACCAAACAGAACAGATTTGCTTGATTACTATGCTCATCAAATTTCCTATTCCTACTTGTCGGTTTATCCTCACCCATATTTTTGCAACACGACATACAGTAATACACATGCGCTAACATACTAACACACACCAACACACACTAAGACATACACATGCACCAACACACACAGCACATACGAATACACATGCATTCACACACATACTGAAACACAGGCACACTAACATATACCAACACATACACAGCACCCCACACTAATACATATACACAGCAACACACATATACATGCACATACCGAAAATAGGCACTTCTGAACCCTGGAACATATTTCTTCATTATCCAGCTGACAATCCTCAGGAGTAGATTCAGATTGCTGGAGAGTTTACAAGGTCATCTATTATGTCCATCGATAACTGAGCTGAGAAGAATTCCTGTTACTCTCTTTGTGTATAAAAATTACTATTAAAATCTTTCCAAGCCAAAAAACTGCCAGAAGTGTGAAAATCCTACATTTCAACGAAAGTACAGAAATGTAATAATTAGGCTTTCTGTTTTCCCAATAGCAGAAATATGCCTATAGTTCAGGGCTTTGTGAAAGAAGATTTAAACAGCAAGATATTCATCCTGAGCTAAGTAGGAGATTTTTCCTGCTAATATGATATTCATAGTGTTTAGGCACCACCAGATAATGGACAACAGAGCACTATAGTTTTAACAAAATAAATGAATTTACATTAGCAATTTTAAAAATCTTTTTAGTATGGACTGGTATGGAGTAAGTTAATACAGACTCAATTATCATGCTAGGAAAAGGGATCTGGAGTTCTCCCTGGTCCCTGGTATCTGTCTAGACGATTTTAGACAAAAGAAACTCATTTGCTCTTGGAAGTGTTGAATGAAAGGTCACTTGGGTTTAGTTGAGGGGTGGGGGAAGGGATAGAGGTCAAAGGACTTGCAGCAAAGAGTTTGTGCTTCGTGGGATCCTGAAACAGGGATGTGCTGTGGGCAGAAATCACCTTGGGAATAATTAGGGGGTGGTTCGATGGCTAAAATCAAAGGAAGAATTAATTTTCTTTTAAGTTTTTCTCAACGTCTCTATCTTTACTCAGTAGAGTATAAAATAAAACAACTTTATTTTCATACACTTATATTTTATCTTGCCTAAAAAACATGCAAATACTTTTCATTTCTAAATCACTTGAATATTATTTTTTAAAATTACTATCCCAGATTCTTATTTAAAAAACATCCTTGGGAGACATGCTGTGGGCTCTGGGGCCAGATGTTTTATAAGACCAGCTTATAATAAGAGCCACTTTTCTATTTCTGAAAATAAATTCCCACTTGACCTGTGCTATACAAAACATCATGACAAAAATCAGCTGTGAACTTCCAAGACAATTTTTCAAAGGTTACTTCCATTCCATCTAGGGCACAAATACTCTGTTATTAAAGCAGTTAATTAAAATTTTACTGCTAATAAAAGGCAATTTGAGAAGAAACTGATTATTAGTTAAAATGTAAAAGATGTTTTACTTGGCACAAACTAGTGAGTAAAAGTGCAGACCCCATTTAAAATGACCTCCTTGTCCACTCATCACAGACTATTATGAAGATTTCACTGGAATCCCTCCTTCATGGCTCCACTGGATGGGGACAAGCTTCTATCATTGAAACATGGCATTTCATCTATTTACCTGCGTCTTTTACCAATAAATACTGAGTTCCTGGGCTAATCTTTATATCCCCAGCACTTAGCAGGGTGTCTAGAACACAGTAGAGACTCAATAAATGCTTGCTTGGGTACATTTTATGTCTTTCCAAGTAAATGGAAGTGAGCCCAGTTGATCGTATTCTCAGTAATCTATTCGTTTATTTTTAGCCAATGTGCACCAATTCCTACAGTCATAAAACTTGGAAAACTTAGAAGAAAATGATGTACAACGATTTATATTGTGATCTGAGATAAATTGATATAATTTGTGAGATTCATCAGTTGCTCCTTGGCCTTAAAATAGTTCTATGATACTCTAAAGTAGTGTTCCCCAAATGGAGCTGTGAAAGAGGCATGTCCCCAGATGGTATAGTAAACTTGATCCATTGCAGTGATGTTGGAGGGTCACAATGTCTGTTATATGTAATTTTATCTCATTCTTTTAACCTCTCATTTCTGTTATATTTTGTGGCATGCATTAAAATGTTAATATTAGTATTTATGTATATATACGTATTCACATATACATATTGAGATGTACTCATGGAACTGTGTGACCAAAAATGTATGGTTGCACTAGTTTAGAGAATTGGACTAGATGACACAATTTTTTGGTATTTCTTGTTATGTGTAAGATTAATGAAAGAATACAAATGTTCATTTATTTAACTAGCATTTATGAGACCCTTCTATGTACCGAACACTGTTCTAATTACTAGGCATAAGCACACAAGGATAAATAAGACATTATTTACTCTCTCAAAAAGCACCAGTCTAATAGGGGAGAGGAGACTACAAATCATATAAACAAATTCCACTTTGCCTATGAAGCCTCTACTGATTCCTCCTTTCTGTCCTCAGGCTACCATAATGCTTGATGTCTATTGAAGTGACCTAATACTGGGTCAGTTGGGAATGCATTTGGCTGCATATACCAATATTCAAGTAATACTAACCTAAACAAATAGGACTTTGTTTTTCTCACAAGTCTGGAGGTAGGCAGGCCCTTGCTAGTGTTGATTGAACTGCTTACTGATACCATGAGGCACTGAGGTTGTACCATCCTTATTTATTGGCTTTTCATTCTTGTACTTGTTGCCTCTTTACACAACATGGCTGCTGAATCTCCATAAATAATTTTTCATTCCAGATAAGAAGATAAGAGAAGGACAATGAAAGACTGTGCCTGTTTTTATGTGGAAAGCAAAAACTTTTACAGAATCTCCCTCATACACTTTACCTTGCATCATTTTGGAGAAAACTGTCCCAAAGCCACCTCTAACTGCAAGGAGTAAAATCAAACATTGGGCTTTCTAGTTTCTGTGATAAATTAGGAAACAAAAGAAAAGTGGTTTGGGAATGGTGGTATTTAGACAGCCAACCTATAATACCTGCCCCAGGCACTGAAAATACATTGCCTAATATTTTTGATATTGGTATGAACTGATTTTATTTCCTACCAACCCCAAAGCTCCTTAAGACAAGATATGGCCTCCCTTCTCTTGCAATAAATATTTGTTGATTGAATGAATCAATAAATGAATTTAATTCCATCAGGGCACAATAAATGTAGATACTTTCTAGTTGTTAAATCCAGTCTCTGAGACAATGAGTTAAATGAAGGTTATTTTACAAACCTCAGGAGGGAAGGTTTCCTGTTTTAAACTCCTTGAGTTCCATAGAACCTAACACTTTGCACATATATGCTAGGTCCTCAGTTAATACTCAATTCTTAATGAATAAATAAAGTGACCTAGCTTGTCCTGTAGCAATTCTACATTCGACCACGAACAAAGCCACCAATGATATCTGAACATTTCAGAACAAAAGACGGTAGTTTTCTCAATACTCAGACACTTGATCCTTGGTACATTAAGTCAACAGATACTTAACTTTAGAAAATTTTCCATTTCATAAACTTCACACCAATTTCAGTCTGTTTCTGGTTTAACAGTATGAATTTTCCATCCAAGTCTCAATTTATAATCCCTCACCCTAAATTTTAAAATATCCCTCCTGAATATTGTATGAGCCAAAGAATATTCTGGATCAATATACAATGATTGTCTCCTTTTAAGTATAAACTCCTGAAGGTGTTTCACTAGCAAAGTAAGCAGATCATGTGGTTGAGCACAGAGCAAGTTTACAATGAGGAAATAAAAGATTTCCACCGAAAAACACTCTTTCATTATCTAAACCACTCTCATCATTCAGTGTAAAGTTGAGGGCCTTTGTCTTAGACCTCCCCTCATTGACGTCCCTAAATCATTTCAGCCCAGTGAGAACAGAGCTGTCCTTACAGACTTTGTGGAGGGACATGGTGTCATTAGTTAAGTTAGTCCAAGGTTTGAAAAGCTAAATTTCAAACGGTTATCCTTACCTCTAACATAGATTCCATGTGACACATTTTGCTCATTTTTATTGCTCTGACAATAAAGAGCTGGACAATAGCCTTCTGAAGTCTCAGGGTAAAAGGTTTTACGTGAAGAGGGCTGCTTGTTTCCTTAGTCCATTTAACATTTTTCTTAAAACATTAATTTTCAATCCCTCGCTCATTCCTCTGATTGATATTCTCTGCTTTGATTGAGTGTGCTTCAAGTTTTAACTGTTTGCAGTCATATAGGCAGATATGGACGTGTTTCTTTCTCTCTGAGTGGGTGTTTGACAGTCCTGGTGCTAGTCCCCTAATGTAATTGTGGGATCTCAGTGTTGGGCTTTAAGTGGTTGTTAATCTTCTCGGCACCCGGACTTCACTCACGTCTTGCAAAGATGTATCTAATGCATATCCTTCTCATCATTGCATTGTGCACTTTGTTTTAACCTTACTGTGTGTTAAAATTTTGTTTTTCGTTACCATACTAGTTTTAAAAGATCACATTTTTATTCTCTTTAACAAAACGTATATATACTACCCCAAGATTCAGTATATATTTGATAGCAAACATTATTAGTATCTTTCCTCTGCATTCATTGATATATTCATTTGCTTATTCTTTCATTCAACTATCCGAGCCAATTATTAATGTTGGTTAATTAAGTTACTTGAGAGCCAATTATGTGCTGATCACTATGCCAGGTACTAGGAATAAAATGATCAACCCTCATGAAGATTTCATACTATTGAGGGAAGAGACATTAATCAAATCATGCTGTAAATAAGGGTAATATGCCACTTGGACAACAGCAGTGACAGAACAGGTAGATATCACTTAGTCCAGGGAATCGAGGAAGACTTTGCTAAGAAGTCAAGATCTGAAGGATGGGGAGGGGTTGACTAAGTGAAGAGTGGAGGTAAGAACACGCTTCCAACCCCGAGATCATTCCTTCACTTAGGAAACACGTTCCAGAGACTGTGTTTGATACTGGAAATAGAACAGCAATCCAGTCAGGACCCCTGCCTTCACCAGGCATTCTGTCTAGTGGGGAGGACAGACAGTAGAAACATCATTATACCAACGATGATTTAAATTACAATTAAAAAAAAAAACCTGGCTAAAAAGGAGAGGCAGCTGGGCAGCTGTGAAATCAATTAAGCTCAGTCTATGGCTTCCCTGAGAAAGCAGCATGCAAAAGTCATTTGAAAATAGGACTGGTTTCGCAAGACCAACCCTTGCCTGCTAATTCCTGTGATGTTTCTAAGATTGATGCTGATATGCTGCTACCCATTTTCTCAGGAAGAAGTGCTTTGTGGGTGTGAAAATTCTTGAGTTACATGGTCTCAGGTACTTTTCTGAGTTTACTAATGAGTATGCTGAGTAAAGGCATGTGGAATTTTCTTAGCCATATGCTGGCTTTTCTTTTTGTCGTAAGCAGAAATTTGCGCAGCCTGACAGATTTTGTTCTTGGTGACTGTAGACCATTGTCTGTGAGGGCAAACGGAGTTTGTTTTGATTCCTTTTCTTACCGACCTAGTATGAAAGGTAAAGGCTTTTCCTTTGCTTCGAAATTATGCACAGTGCTGGTGCTTTCCTGTCTTTATTCATTGTCTTTTCAAAGGCATTGGGCACTTATTTTTAATCTAGATTTTATCAAATGATCTCTTACACAAGGTGATTTCCTACCCACTTAAAAAGCATTTCTTGGCTTCAGTTATTATCTTAAATGTAAAGATTTTATTTAAAAAAATACCGGTTCCTTTTTCTATGTAACTAAGTAGAAATACTACTTTTTATCATACTTTTGTTTTCTCTTTTCTCTCTCTCTCTCTCTTTTTTTTTTTTAGAGCGAGAGAGAGAGAGAGTGGGAGCGGGGAGGGGCAGAGGGAGAGGGAGAGAGAGAATCCTAAGCAGGCTCCACACCAAGCATGGAGCCAGACATGGGGCTTGATCTCACGACCCTGAGAGCATGACCTGAGCCGAAATCAGAAGTCAGATGCTTAACTAACTGAGCCACCCAGGCAACCCACATGCTTTTGTTTTCTACACAAGCTTGGCTTTCCATTTCTTTTCCTTTTACTCTTACACATCCTAGCTTTCTCTTTGGATTTATCCTTGGTGAATCAATGCCAACTTTCTCCGTTTTTGGCATACATATGTGCATTGAGGTTTCTTAGACTGCATGTTTTTTGTTGTCGTTATGGAAGTTATTTTTTTTATGTTTAACATTTTTTTTACATGCCCTCAGTGTTGTGTTGTAGTTATTGTTGTTCTTAATGTTTAGCACTTAAAAATACCTCTGCAATATTTTTGCCATGCATTCTTTTTTAATTTGCTAAGCATAAATAATCTGTATAGTTGAAATAAGTTTTCCTTATTTCACTAAATTTCCTCCTTCTTGGAAGCTCTAGTTCTAACATTTATGTGCAGAATTTAGTTTTTTTGCCTCCTCCCACTTTTTTATGAAATCAGATTAAGAAATGTTTTAATTAATTTGTTTATGATCTATTTTTTTAAAGATTTTATTTATTTATTTGACAGAGAGATAGAAGAGCACAAGCAGAGGGAATGGCAGAGGGAGAAGGAGAAGCAGGCTCTGCACTGAGCAGGGAGCCCGATGCGGGACTCAATCCCAGGACCCCGGGATCATGACCTGAGCCGAAGGCAGACGCTCAACCATCTGAGCCACCCAGGCGCCCTGTTTATGATCTATTCTTGAACACAGTCTGCAGCAAGGACAAGACAAAGTTTGTTGTATACTCACCCTCTCCCACAATTCATTTGTGCATCCATGTGTCTATCCATGCATGCATCCCGGTGTGCATCCAGGTGTACATCCATGTGTGCATCCAGGCAAACATTCAAAACTGTTTGACACACATGTGCTCAGATTTTGAACACTAAGAAAAACTGTGCCTAACTACGAGCTCCATCCTTGTTAGTGTGTGGGGAGGGTGGAGAAAGAATGGAGATAGGTATAGACATTTTCTTTACATTAGTTAATTTCCAATACTTAAAGTCTATCATTAACATGTTGACTACCTTAAAGACAAAAGCAGCCAAATAACCCTTGGAGACTTCTAGCAAGTTCCACAAAATAAGATTTTTCTTTTTCTTTTTCTTTTTACTGTAGGTCTTTCCCCACTTTGTGATCCCTAAAACAAGTAAACAAGTGTTGAGTGAAGACAGAGAGAGCGCGAATGAATGCATGAATGAATGAATGAAAGGGAACGACAGGGAATGAGAGAGAGAATGAGATCTTTATACTCTGGTGGAAAATGCTAGCTGTCCACTAAAGTTTCCTGTTTGCCTTCATAATATGAAGCTGCTGAACAAGAGCTGCCCAGTCAGGGATGACATTCAACAGCATTCTTTGTGTCTAGGTCAGACTGTGACTGAATGACAGTGGCATGTGGGTGAGTGGGATGAGCACCCCAACACCTCCATTCTCTTCCTTCCTTGACGGATATCATCCCCTAGGACTATTTTAGGAGTCACATGTTGAGGATGGTGGAACCATAGGACTGAAGAAGCATAGGCCCCTGAATCACCACTTGGGGTAGAACCATCTGAGTAGGAAGACCCATATTGGACTGTGATGTGAAACAAACCTTTATTTTATTAAGCCATTGAAGTATTAGTGAGTATCTCTGTAACAGTTAGTGTTAGCTTTGTAAATACAGTCTTTATGTATACAGATGTAAAAATGAAATTTATATTCCCACTCTGCTGCTTTTAACTATTTGGGTGGTGAGATAAGATCCTTCCACATTTATAGGAGATTGAAGGTAGAAATTTAGTCTAGAGGGATAGCTGGGTGGCTTAGTCGGTTAAACGTCTGCCTTCGGCTCAGGTCATGATCCTGGAGTCCCAGGATGGAGCCCCACATCGGGCTCCCTGCTCATCAGGAGTCTGCTTCTCTCTCTGACCCTCCTCCCTCTTGTGCTCTCTCTCACTCATTCTCTCTCTAATAAATAAAATCTTTAAAAAAAAAGAAATTTAGTGTAGAGTATTAGTACAATACTGTCTCACATTTGAAGTAAGGCAGTGAATTTGAACCTCTTAACGTTCTAAGGCATAGATCATGACACTAAGTCATTACCCAGTGTGTTAAGAATGGCCCACAGGATTTCTATGAAAGAAATATGTAAACCTGTCTCTCTAAAATTAGCAATGGAGAGCTTTCAGTTTTAAAGCCATTTATCAGTGTTTTTTTTTTTAAGCAATAGATAAATTGTTTCGAAATGACACTTCCATAAGAAAGACCTCATAAATGGGTCTTTTTTTCCCTCTGTCTTTGATATAAACACATCTGCTTCACAAAACACAAACTTCACACAACATATTTTTATGGTACATTTCTCCCCAAGTTTTATACACCAAATACATCGTAACTGGAGCAAATATGCTTCCACGAGGCCACTCTTCACCACCCACTCGATGTAGAGCTGGAAAAGTCATAAACAGTCCTTGGACACTGCAATGTGATCTTTCAATCTGCACTAGCTGACGACAATTTTCTGCCTGATTGGGAACATAATGTCTTAAAAGAAATTTCAGAGCCCGCCTTGGACAAACTCCGCTGTTGGTGACATCTGCCTTATTACCAATAAAAATGATGTATCGTGTAACAGCAAATTACTCAGCAAACAATTCCCAGAGATCACCTTTGCTACAGAGTGTGAAACAGAACTACTCCCTTTCCTGAATGTCAGGAGTTTTACAGAGGAGAAATGACCTACCGACAGTTACTCAACAGGAAATGTCCCTCTTCAAACAGATATATGATGTTTAACTTTACACACTTGGTACCCATGGATAAAGTAAAATCCATCAGTTCTTGCAGAGCTTAGTAGAGTATATATACATAAAGTGTATTCTTCAGTGAATATATATATGCAGCAAATACATATATGATATATATATACATTTTATATGTGTAATATATAAATATATGCTTTGGAAAGAGTCACGTGCAATCAACAAAGCCTGCTTCCAAAGGATACTATCTTAGCAATTGTACGCCCTGAATAAATATTATGACAGCAAACTGGTTTGAAAGATCCTAACGAAGAAAAATTGGAAGTGAAGAAGCCACTAAACTAACTGTAGTATTTGACCGCCCAAACACTGTCAGAATAAAATATGAAGAACACAAAAAATTAATTAAAAACATTTAAAAAAAAATTTCTTGTTCTGATTTGAATAGGGTTGGGAAACATCACTGAGTAAATTAGTCCTGGGCAAATGTATTAATTGTAATAAGACTCACATTGAAGCAATTAGGAGTTGCCAGTTCAACTCTGATATAAAAGAATACCATGAATCCCAGTCATGTCACTAAGTGTATGAAAACCTTTCCCCAAATGAAAGTGTTTGAGTGTCTTCTTTTATGTACTCCCCCACTTATTTCTTGCTCATATATATAAATGGGAGCACTTTATATTTGTTCATCTATAGTTTTGAGATTAATGAACCTAGAGAATAGCATGTTCTTTCCCAAACCTTAGAGGGCACTCTTATGGGTGTGTTGAAGAAAGTATTCCCAGAGCCTAAAAGGACACTGGCCCTTTAACTTTTAACACACTTCCCCAATTAAGCGTTTTAGGCTCCAGACTTTAACAGCTGTCTGCAGCTGTTGAAAAGTGATTTATCATTGTCAGAGTTCGTGACCAAAACATTAAAAGAATTTTTTTTTTTTTATGTGTGGCAGGGTAACTTTCATCTATAGTCATTCATCCTCTTTAATGCTTTCTTATTCACAGTAGCCATAAGAAATGAAAGAAAAATATTTTACTGAATAATTTTGAATTTTATTTTCCTCACACAGAATGCTCTAATGATTTGTAAAAATCTTTTGTGTAAGAGAATATTGCTCTGAAAAATATTTGTTTTGTTTTATGGAGAAAAGTGTGAAGTTTTGCTTGAAAGCCTTTTGATGAAAATCGGATTTTATTCATGCATGGGAAATTCTTTTAAATTCTAAAATGTTCAAGGAAATCCAAAACCATTTCCCTGTTTTTGAAATAATGAAAGCTTTTTTTTTCCTTTTTTACTGATTTTAAAAAGGCTTCCACATCAAACATTCAGTGTTTTCAGAGTGTTATACTTTGTTTTTAAAAAGAAGCTTTTTCACCTTAAAAATTGCAAGTAGAAGGAACTTGGAAGGACCTATAACCTCAGGCTTATCTTCTATGGATCATGTGTCCACTTACCTTGGAGAAAGTCAGTTGAATGGAGGGATTTTTTTCATTTCTTTCTATTTCTCTTTTCTATAGCCATTTGCCTAAACTTATTTGGGGTTCAATACTAACTCAGATTGCTATCCAGCTATTAACTCAACAAGCATTCTTGAATGCCCACTGTGTGCTGAGCCTATGGTGGACCAAAGGCAGAAATGTCCTAAGATAGAAGCCCATACCCTACACAGCATTCATTGTGCAGGTCCTTTATACTCTAAACAGACTACTTGAGCCACATTTTCCCCATATCAGAGGGCCAACATCACATTTATTATGACTTCATTTTATCGTTTACTTTTTCAGATTTCTGTGAAATGAAAGTTTTCAATTCTATTCCAGAAAATATTTTAACACTGAATCTGAAATCCACTTACATCCTGCCCAACCTTAGTACAGGGACTTTTAATATGCCCTTCAAAGGATTCCCCCTACATCCATGTCTGTCATGGGCCACAGACAACAAAATTTAGGAATTTTCAAGCCCTTAAAGCAGTAAAAGAGTAGAACACACATCTGCAGGAGCAAATGGAGATGATCTGCCATAAACCCACTCCATGTCCAGGGAAAATCATCATTTTGAATACTATATTAAATCTCGGACTAGATTTATCCATGGCTGGATTTAACAAAATGTCTACCTCCTCACCTTGGCACTCTCCTGCCTGCCTCCCCTATGCCCCTGGTGATCATAAGCCTACTGCATGGGCCCGCATGAGCTGTAGCTCTCAGTGGCCAATGAAGTGGAAAAAGCAGTAATACTTAAACAGAGAAGTCTTCGTGGTGCTTGCCATTGAACCACAGGCAAGATGGGGACATAGAAGGAAAATGGAGAGTGTATTTATAACCTATACTAAAAAATGTGAGCTAACTCAATTGAATATGACAAGTCCCCCTTAACAACTTGCCTTAAGTGACTCCTACTTTTAGTTCAGTCTGTGGCTTCTCTGAGGAGTAAGAGAGAGATGAGAGAAAGCAACAGTATTGTGTGTTTAGTTCTTCTGCTCCCAAGTGCGCCCCTGTCTGCTTGCCTCCCTAAAGAAAAGGCAGTTGGCCTCTGTAATGTTTTGGCCATAGATCTGTCCTCCCAAAGATAATAATTTGCTTGAGCAACTTCCTGTTTTAAAGACACTCCCTGGGGCGTGAATGGCCCTGAATTATAGATGACACAAAGTGCCATAAGAATGTTAGAGATGCAGACTCCAGGTTAACCATGATCTGGAAACTCCTTGACAAACAGAAAAAACATTGAGAGAGGCTAAAAGAAACTCTAACTCTTATTTTTCTTTATCTATATTCCCATTTAGGGTCTGTACCGAAGGCATTGGCTTTATTACGTGAGGGAAGCAAAGAGTCTGGGGAGAAAAAGTAGAGGAGCCAAAATCAGGACTCAAGATTAATAATGGCATCATAATGTATTTGATGACTTTATGGGCTAGCATGAAATCACTTAGTCATTTCCTCTTTCTCATAAAAATATCAGGACACCTAGGAAAACCTTGTCATTGTTTATTACTATTGTCTTACATTCCGATGACCAACTATGAATTGATGTGAGGTTCAATAAGTTAGGCTGAGAGGAAAAGGAACCTTATCATAAATTTACCTGGTGAGGTCTCATTATTTTAAAAAGTGCAGGAAAGCTTCCAGTTTAAAGAAAGACTCATCATGGTAGAAAGCTTTACAAGCTCAGCCGGAGCACCTGGAGAAATTATGTCTAAGAGGGAGGGCACTGGTGTAGCAGGCTTTAAAAAGGTAAAAAGATTAAAAAAAAAAAAGCTCCCCTATAAAAAATACCACAGGAAATGTAGTAAATTTCATCTGCGACTTTCTCTAAGGACCAGCTAAAATATGTCAAACAAACTCTTTTCCTTTTTTTAAAGAAAGGAAGCAATTGAAACATTAATATCCTCAAAAAGAATACTTCTTAAGAAAAAGTATCTTAAAAGTGATTGTATGTTTCTGAAATCAAGAGTAAATTGCTAAGAAATGGATATGTGAACTATGGTTTATATAAGTTCAGTTGTTGAATATCATCTTGGAGGAAGAAAGTGTTTGTAGTTCAATTCCTAAATTGGAGGTTTGTTTTATACATTTATTTTTCTAAAGGCTTACTTCCTCTGACCAACTCTGTAGAGCCAAAATTACCTATGTAATTGAAGTAAAATATGTGAGGAAAAAAGAAGTTCTAAAATTTGTGGGTAGAAAGATTTTTTTTAAAGAAGGTGACTAAAAGCTGTAGTAATAGGACTTTGAAGAGTAATTTAGTTCCAGAAACCAAAAATCTAAAGTTCTTGTAATTACATCACAAAAGACTGCCTTTAATCAAAAAGAAGTTCCTAAGTGTATGTGTGAGTATTCCGTGCATTGTAAAGCATTCTATAAACATGAAGTATTGCCGTTAGTATGGACCCTAGTGTGGGAGAAGCATGTCCCAAGTGAGAGAATGAAAGCTCTAATCATAGTCTGGACGTGAAAGTGTAGTCTGAGACAGTGGGCAGTGGTAAACAAAGGATGAAATGCTGGACCTAAGCTAGACAAAGGAAAAGAAACTTAAAATAAAAGTGAAGTAGTGAGATCTTGTTATTTAAAAAAACTGAAGAAAGGCTCCCAATTAATGATAATATCGATGTTATTCCAGATGGCAAAAACAAACAATGGCTGTAGCAAACGTTTTCTGGGGCTCGTGGGGAGTAATGTGTTCAACAAAACATGGAAACTTTTCATTCAAGGTGCCCTCAGACCAGGGATAAAAAATAAATGGGTTTCATCTTATACTCCAACTCTAATTGATTGATTTGATTGCTAAAGCACTAGGTTAGGAAAGATTCTGAGGCTGCATTTTAGCTAATCAGGAAAGAGAACCAAGTTCAACTGATGATTCCTGCCAATGGGTAAAGAAAGGGGAAATGACATAGGAGTTCATACTTGAATAAGGGGAATGGAGTAAAAAAATTGAGAGCAGGATCAGGCTCAACCAAATGGTGAGTGGTCTGTTTTCTTACCCAGAATATAGATGGCCATGTGAGGAATCTCTGGGGATGTGCAGGATTGTAAAGAACGTAAATTTCTGGGGCGCCTGGGTGGCTCAGTCGTTAAGCGTCTGCCTTCGGCTCAGGTTATGATCCCAGGGTCCTGGGATCGAGCCCCGCATCGGGCTCCCTGCTCTGCGGAAGCCTGCTTCTCCCTCTCCACTCCCCCTGCTTGTGTTCCCTCTCTCGCTGTCTCTCTCTGACAAATAAATAAAATAAAATCTTTAAAAAAAAAAAAAACGTAAATTTCTGCCTAGAACTCTAAAATCATGAGAAGTTCACCTGATTGCTGATGGTGTCAAAGTCAGAGATTTAATATAGTATTAAAAATGGTGATTTTCCTTAGACAAGGGGTGGGTTTATGGCAGATCATTTCCATTTGCCCCTGCAGATGTGTGTTCTACCCTTCTCTACCCTGCTAACTTGCTGACATCACACCAGGGGATTGACCTCATGGACTGTCTCAATGGGTTCTCTTGACCTGTGGCTTCCAGTTGGCTTCAGGACTGGTTCATCCAATGTGAGGTGATGAAAGGAGGTCAGAAGGTCAGGAGAGAGAAGCAGAAAGACATCAGTTCTCTCCCTGTGAGATTACAGTTGGCAGTGATGGAATTTCTCTACTAAAGGCCACATCTCTCTGGGAGTTTTCTTCTACAGCTTCAGCTACATCTCTCTCTGGATTCCAATAAACTTTCTCTCCCCTTCCCCCCTTCAGCTTTTGGGTAGTAAGGGCTTCCTGCTGTTACTAACTACCAGGTGCCTATAATGCCTGTTAGCTTCCCATATTTTGTAAATAGTTTCTTTGTTAAACTCTCTTCAATTGCTTTTTGGAATGTAGCATCTTTTTCTTCCCAAGATTGAAATAGGAATCCAAAGATACTTTCCTCCATTGTCTAGGGCTATAGTGGCATTATATTAGCTATAGGGCATTAGGGAGATTCAAGACTCCCCTCCATAATTTCCACAGGGCCTCTCTTCTATGATATTAACAATTGCTGTTATCTCAACAAAGTATAAAGAATTCTCTAAATGAAATTTCAGTATCTTCTCCTTTTTAACAATGACACTCTGGGAGTGGCTGGGTGGCTCAGTCAGTCAAGCATCTGTCTTCAGCTCAGGTCATGATCTTGAGGCCCTGGGATTGAGCCCCACATCTGGCTCCCTGCTCAGTAGGGAGTCTACTTCTCCCTCTCCCTCTGCTCTTCCCCCCTGCTCGTACTCTCTCTCTCTCCCTCCCCCCTCAAATAAATAAATAAAAAATCTTATAAAAAAAAAAAAACAAAAAAAACCAATGACACTTCTGTCCTCCAAACACACAGGCGTGTGCACACACACACACACACACACACACACCAGCTCTTGCTATACAAAAATCTGAATCTGCACCTGCTCCACAGGATTAGCAATGTCTACACACAGGCAATATTATCTGCTTTTCCTGCCAATGTGGCTTGGGCCAATGAAATCAGACTAAAATTTTCATTAAAGGTAATTTTGAAGGAGAAAAGAAATCATAATGTAGGTGCATAAAATAAGTAGTTAGCACAAAAATATATTGAGTGAGATTTTTCTGTTGCCCCATAATTGGCATCTAAGACCCAAAAATGAGAGCAAGAAGATGTCAAAGTAGCCACATTCTAAAGAGGGTTACAAATGATTGGAACCAGAAATCTTTGCCAGGTTTATTATATAGCAGTCTGATCTCAACCACAGCCCTTCCAAACCTCAGTTTATATAAGCAGAGCACTAGAAATTGAAGAGAGAGAAAGAGAGAAGGAGAAAATCATGGAAATTAGGAATTGTTGACTGACCGAAGAGTGCTGGCCTTTTCTTACCCATCCTGGAATGGAACAAGGAAGAGAAGAGATGCTTCCACCTCTCCCAAGCCAAACAAAAGGGACTTGAAGTGAATCGCTTGCCAACATTGAAGGTGCCTTAAGAAGAGAAGAATGTCACCTATTTGTCAGTTGTATAGACATCACATCTAATAAATAGATGAATATAGGCTGGCTGATATTCCCATTTCAGAAGGGGAAAAAGAGAAAGACAACAAGAAAGCCAAAATAAAGGCAGACAACAGACTGCATTTATATACGTTCTGGAACCATCTTAATGGTACTTCACCTGAGAAGACTGGCTGCTTGGTGAATAGACTCCAACTCCAAGAGTCTGTAGGTATCTCACTGAGATCAAGAACCAGAAGGTAGTGGATGTTTACACTCTGTAGAGCCAGCAGATCAACATCAGTCCCGGAGTATATCAGTTTGCTATCAATATTATCTGAAAGAAACAGCAATGAACAACAAAGAGAGGATTACATCTAAGGCCAGAGAAGTAAGAAACCCATGTGCCTATATTTATCTGCCCCCACCCACTGCTGCAGCCCTAGGACTAGATGAGGAATGGAATGATGAATAAAAGAGTAGAGCACTGTCCCTTCCCCTGCAGGTGCCCCCAGCAGATGGAAGGAGAACAGGAGAGGAGACAAACATCAAGTAGGATATAAGTTTGAGGTGTTAAATTGGACTGGACTATAATTCATGAAAATTGAAAGTGACCAGAAAGCAATGGAATGTGCCCAAGACATCATTAAGGACAAAGAAGAAAGATTTTATAGAGCATGTTTGGAAGTGGTGATAGAAGAAATATAAAACTGAATTGTGGCTGATGAAGTCTTCATGCATATGTGAGATTGTTCTTTTTTAGAACTACCTGACGGAGACACTTCCTTTCTTCCCTTCTCCTCCCTTCCCAAGCTGAAAGCTGAAAAAATTATTGGGTCACAGAGAACTGCCCTGTCCTCCCCTCTCTACTCATTCTTCCCCAGCCAAAAGCAGGGCTATTGCTAGCTACCGTGTGAACTAGAAAAAGGCACCCTCTCTGGGCAGATGCATCCCCATGGGCACATACCTGACTGAACAGCACAATTTTGCTATCTCTATAGTTTCACATTTTTGTATGCCTTTATTTTCAAGATAAATATCATAGACTCTAATGATGTAAATACATTTTGGTAAAATTCAAAGCCTGTGGGAATTTGAGCTTCTGTCAGCCTTTCTCTACATAATGCGAAGTCACATATAAAACCAAGGAGCTTCATTTATTTACTCTTCCTTTAAAGACATGGGAGCCCTTTTCTTACCACTTGGCTTTCTCTTCTAGTGAGTTCCTCTCTTCTCAATAACATGTGGAAATAAGTTCAGTGGTTAAGGAAGTCCATTTCTTAGCTCTAAACGTGGTTAGAAACCAACTCAACCCTGGATTTTTAATTAGCATTTGGGATCAGGAAAATGTTTCAAAGAAAGTGAAGACTAAGCACATTCTTAGTATTTCACGGTGACATCTCATTGATCTGTAAATTCTAAGTCTTCTCAACTACTCTAGAGTCTTTACTGGCTTTTTAACAAACCTGAAAATAGGTGGTGGGGGGGAGGGGCGTATAATGGGCTCATATTGCAAAAACAACTTCCTCCTCCTCCTCCTCTTCTTCTTTTGATTCATCTTATGGTAGTTTGCATATATTGGAGCATGTATTATAACACTGGGCACTAAATTATAAGTAAAATGAAAAATACTTCATTCTATGAAGCTGTAATAATACTCTCTACTTGTATTTTTAATCCACTTCTCTACTAATTTAAGGATCTGATTCTTTCATCATTAGTTAAAAATAATGAGCTTCAGTATGGAACAACTTAGAAAAACACTTAGGAAAGAAAAGTGCTTCATATATTTTACCCAGAAATGAAAATCTGGCACTACTTTAGGCAAAACAGGACAGGTAAGGGAAATATAAACTACTTTTAGTTTGAGTATACTTTAGGGCCCAAATAAATATGATAAACCACTTGCTTTATTTTAGTCTCTTATGATAATATAATCTATTGTTGAAGATAAAAGTTATAAATCAAGAAACAAATACAGAGAATTAAATAATGAAGCAATGATAAGCCAGTTTCCCCATAAAATAATACCATTTGCATTCTGAAGGATATCTCAGGAGACTTTATGCTCGGTAGAACTATAAGGAAATGCTCTTTAACATGGGCATTCACAATCTAGTCTGCTAAACCCTCCTATACTTTGTCTCATAATCTTTGTTTTGAAGGCCAAGATAAGAGGATATTAAATGTATGTTTATCGGCTATGTGTAGATGGAATATTCCAAAAATTAACTAACCCTGGGCACTACAGGTTCCTCTCCTGTTTTGTTCCCTGCAGTTTACTAGCTGATTAAAATGGCCATTTGTCCTAGAGAATTTCCCACAGTTATATTTGACAATTGTATCACTGTAGTGTCATTGAACATGTTCCTTGGTCCCCTATAAAAAGGTAGTTAGATTTAGGGGTTGATAAGATTAGATGGGGGAGCAAGAATAGTTCAAGTGATTCTATGCAACTCTAGCAAGAGGGGCATGATTTTCAGTTGATTCTCATTTTGTGATGTTATGGCCTTTGATGACTATTGTTAAGATCCATTAGTTAATTAGCATTTTGAAAAGTAGTGATATTCTATCATTCCATGTTCATTTGTTCGGTGGAAAATTTCTATTAAAAAAAAGAAATTGCTCCTCACAAACTATTTGGTTGCCCTGAGGTACAGTTCATGCAGGAAAGGCAGACTAAATGCTCATTTCTTCCCTTTATTTATCAGTTTAGAGAATAATGAGTTTTTTCATTAGCATCCTCTAAAGATAACCAGTGAAGTTCCTCATCACCACCCCCTGACCCTGCAGTATCATTGTAAACTCATGGATTCAAACATACTAGATATCTTTCAATCCATTGAAGTTGCCACTAATGGTCAAATTATCCCATCTTTGGCCAATGGGACTCTATTCAAATAATCTTCTGAGTCCTTTTGATAGCACCCCAATAGTTGCTATTATCACCTTTCTGTCTGGTACAAAAAGACCTCCCAGGCTGATCTTATACATTTCTTATTCCAGATATTATCTCTGAATATTTCTCTGAGTCTGATTCCTTTTAGTGCAAAATAGTATTTAAAGACTACAAACTGGGTACTCTTATTCCTTTTAAAAAATATTTTGGCTATTTTACTGCTAGATAGTTACAACATTGTACAATCTGTAAGAGATTAACCAACAAAGATATTTAAATTATGGTCAAGAAAAGATGCTAGGACAAATAAAGCAGAGTATTTTAGTGTTGTCTAATTATGTATCAGTTCACTAGTGAATGTTGGCCTATTTGTATATTTTCTTTCCTACACAGTCTTAGAATTGCTGGAACGGAGATAAAGAATATGGTGAAAATTAAGAACTGCCCTTCTCATCCCACGCATGTAAAGACTCTAGGACAGTACCTAGTGTATAACAAATGCTCAGTAAGGGCGATTATTTTTATTATTATTGGCTGGATTCACAATCCCTTTTTCCCATCCGAAAAGTGAATAAAAAATAAAATGAATTTAAAATAGAGGGAAAAATGGGGACCTGGCTGGCTCAGTCAGTAGAGCATGTGACTCTTGATCTCAGGGTTATAAGTTTGAGTCCCACATTGGGTGTAAAGATCACTTTAAAAAATTTTTTAAAAATCTCAAATAAGGGGTGCCTGGGTGGCTCAGTCGTTAAGCATCTGCCTTTGGCTCAGGACATGATCTCAGGGTCCTGGGATTGAGCCCTGCATTGGGCTCCCTGCTCCGCGGGAAGCCTGCTTCTCCCTCTCCCACTCCCCCGGCTTGTGTTCCCTCTCTCGCTGTGTCTCTTTCTGTCAAATAAATAAAAAAAAAACTTAAAAAAAAATCTCAAATAAATAGAGGGAAAAATGTGTTCTCTGAAGGCCAAGTTAAGGCTAGTTAGTATCTGCCTCCATTCTATTTCATAATAAGGTGTCCTCTGTATTACAGAAAAGATCTGGTAATTACATTTCCTGGAATCCCCTTCACCATATGGGGAACCAAGGTTTTTGTTGTGTAAGAAAGTAAATACAGCTGTAACACTGATGAGGTTAAGTAAAACCCCTATATCCCTGAATTTGAATTGGAAGTATCCATATGACCTAAGGATTTATTATGACACACACATACACACATTCGCTAATGTGTCCACTGAAGAAACCTGTGAATGATGACCAATGCAGGACCAATGAATGGCTCTATTGCACAAATTATGGCCTCCAAATATAATTTCCTACTGAAAAGAGCTAATACTCCTTAGAGAAATAGCTGATTCCGGGTTGACGGCAGAAAGTGAGCAAGATGAAGTTACTACATCTTGTCACAACCACAAATCATGGGAGGTATTTAGTGTTTTGTCAAAAGAACCAAGAAGCCAGCTTAAAAAGCCCCCTCTTGGGGAAGGGTTAGACAATTGGGCATCGATAAGAATAATAATAGCAATAATAATTTACAGTGATACCAAAACCAAATCTCATTGATCAACTTTTGAGGAAAACCGGAAATAAAGAGATATGCCTAGTAAATCAAGGATTTGTCATTCCTTTCTCACATTAAACCACTTGACTCTTCTGTAACATTGCCTCAGTGTCAGGGATTTTTCTGAGGTTTGTTTTAGAGCCCAGGGTTCTGTCAGCCTGATCTCATTACACATGTAGCCGTTACTGTCCCTATCTCTTAAAATGCATACCATCTTTTATGACATTGAGTTTGCAAGGAGTCACTGGTAGCAAGAGCTTCCCAAATACTCAGAATTTAACAAACATTTATTGAAGACCTATTGTCCCTAAAGATTATAGCAAAGACCAAACCAAGTCCCTGCTCTCAAGTAGCTTATATTCTGAGAGGACACAATTTTGCATAAAGGAAGGAAGAAGGGGATGGAATGAAGGTGGTCAAAGGTAATCAACAGGCCAACTGGCAAATGATTCTGAGTAGAAAGTATACATTAAAGAGACGAGTAGGTCATAAAAGTGAAGCAAGAGAAGTTTTGCGAGCATATTTTTCCAAAGCAATTTCTTTTTCCTTGTTAAAGAAAACCTTTATGCATTCTAAATGTTTTGTCTCCCCTTTCATTCAGTTCAATGTTGTATTGAACAAAAATCTGGATTATTCATCTCATCACCCCCTAGCTTAAGCAAACGTGACTGTGAGTACCCTCGTACAATAGGAAGCTCCATTTCATAACACACTACTTTAGTGTAATGACTCTTCTCCTCGGAGAACTCGTTTTGAAATTCACCCAAACTTACTTGGAGGAAACTCATTCTGACTGTAATGACTACATGTGTAATGAGATTAGACTGACAGAATCCTGCTCTCTCCGTCTCTCTCTCTCTCTTTTTTTCTCTTTTACAGACAAAAATATATCAGATTTAAAAGGCTTTTTTATTTTTTTTTCAATCTGAGAGTAAAACAGGAATAATAACTATTGAGCCAGTGGTGGTTTACAAGTGTACGGAACTCGCAGTTTTATTTTCTCCACACAAAGACTGCTTTTATTACAAACAGTGTGCTCTCGCTGGAGAGTATCAATTCTAGTGTCTACATCTCCAGGTAGAGGCATTTCCTTGCCCAGGAGTCTAATAAGCATGCCAGAAAACCACACCGAGCAGAATGCTATATGCCTCATGCTAACCTGGGACCATCATCTTGTTAATTTCCTGGTGCTCATGTGTATTCTGTTAACTCATCAATTCAGTGGTTTCTACATATTTTATGTTTTACCATATATGTCAGGATAATGGTACATGTGTGGCATTTGTAGGCAGGAGGGGAAAGACTTGTCACAAACAGGTCTCGGGGTTTCCAAAAATGGGCTTAGAAACAATTCTTCTTAAATAAGAAACTCTGGTGGTACTCTGTCATTGTGGGATGAAAGGTGAAAGTTTCTGCTTTTTAAAAGTCGTGCATGGTCCTTTTCAATGTACGTGACACACATACACACACACACACATGCACGCACGCACGCATGCATGCGCACACTAATTATTTGAACACATGGTTCTCTGAACTCCTTTGGAACATATATCTGCGTAATTCATTTTGACCTTAATCATATATTGATTTGTATTGCTACTTAGTAGTTTTATGTCTGTAAATTCTATCGCCCCAGAATAAAATACTTAGATTATAGAGGACTGGAACTAGGTCTTATTATTTTTTTAAATCACTGTCTTCCCCACACCCCCCCACCCCTCCAGTTTTCCACATATTCCTCTGTACATAACTATTGCTACAGAAATACAACAGGCATCATTGGCAAGCAGCAGCATCACTATTAGCAATAATAATTAGTATAATAATAATTAGTAAGCCATGTGCTGAGCTCAGTAGTTTGTATTTATAATCTCCTTATGTTCTCCTTATAATCTCCTTATGTTATAATCTCCGTATGTTTTAACCACATATTAAACATTTAGTAAAATATATAAAGAGTCACTTTTAACTGAAACGTGGGACTCCAGAACAAAAACATAGACTACATAGAAATGGCCAAATTCAGCATGTGGATAATGGTGGTATGGTTCCTGAAAGGGTTAAAGCAATTTCCAGAATTATCTGTTTGCTTATGAGTTGTGAAAATCTGGCCCAATACTTAAAAGAACTTATTCCACAATCATCCCAGAGGGCCTCATTGATCACCCACTCCTTCCTCTTCCTTCTTATCTCACGGTTTGGTGATTTTTATAGCATGTTTTTCTTATTTTCCATAAAACATTTATGAGATCCTGCCACTTTTAAATGTTGCCTTAACTCCAGAAGGCAAATGTACAGTTGCTGCAAGTGAAAAGCTAGTGTGATTTTACCAATGCTTCAGACAAATGAGTGTCAAAAGAGTTGGAGTTCTTGCTTAGAAAAGTGTTGGACTTTTGGGGGAAATTATCTTAAGAATTGCAATATCTCCAGGCTATAAAATTCAATTGGAAAATACTATGAAAAGGGTCTTTCTAGTAAGAGTTTTCATAATCTTACTTCTGACTCTGACTGGAAATACCACACAATAATTAGAATGAAAATTATTTCAATATTTTTAGGCTTCACTGGAAAATGTAATGCAAAAAAAAAAAAATCAAAACCCACAATAGTTCAAAAACGTAGGACCTCACAAGCATTTTAGATAATAAGTAAAGTGTGTCTTGTTGGGGAAAATAGTTGCATTTTCATGATAATTCTTTTAAACCTGTATCACTGTTACTAAACTTACAAAAGCAAGACACCAGTTATTATTACTCCAAACATATCTTTCTAAATATTTTACCAATATTTTTACTGAGTGGAAATCTTCTCCACAAGTAATAGTCTATCGGTCCTTCAGTTCAATGGCATGTTTTCCTAATAGACTTTCTGCTATTTTACCATATTCTGGATTTCTTTTAACCCATTCTTCAAACACTTATTTATTAAACTGGTATCTGTTGAACACACACTATGCCTCATGCAATTGTACTAGAACCTAAATGGACTACACAGAAGAATTAGCCTTGGTCCCTAAATTAAGAAGTTTACTGTGGAAAATAAGGCATGCACCTATAAGCTATAATACAAGAAATAAAGAATTAAGTACCATAAGAGGACAGATAACATTTACAGAAGATCAAAGAAAGAGAGAAATAACTTTTTCCTAAAAGAACATAGAAAGCTTTTTGGAGAAGTTGGAATTTAAACCAGACCTTGAAATGTTGATAGCATTTAGATTTATAGGTCTAGCAGGGTATTGCAACCAACAGGAAAATATGAATAAAAGTGCAGAGGAATGTAGAGCATAAACCGTGACTCAATGTAGAACATGTCAGGGCCGGTGGCATGGATGAGAAGACAATTGTAGCCAATCTCACCAGTCCTAGACAAGGACACATATCCTTATAATTCTTGAATGCCATGCTGAGGATTCCACACTTTATTCCTTGTACATAAGGCTGTACTTGCTTCAGAGAGACTGCTGGGGGATGTATAAGATGAATAAGAACAGAGCAAGACTGGACACAAGAAGGTAAGTAAGGAGGCTAGTATCTTTTTTTTTTTTCTTCAAATAAATGGTAATTAATTAACTCTTCAAACATGTTAGGAAAAGTAGAAAAGGATGAGGCTGAGCTAGAAATATGACAGAGGAAGATGATATCACACTTTGGAAAATTGTGACTATTATGGGGAGAAAGTTAGGAAAGGTTGATTAAACATTAAAGATACCTTGGGTATTTTAAAACAGTGTGGCTGGAAGGATGATAGTGTTTTCTGCATAAGTATGAAATACTAAGCAAGAACCAGATTTAGAAGGACATATAATAAGAATTATTCCAAACAATGAATTTCAATGTTTTGCACAATGTGTAGTGCTAATAAGAATGACAGACACTAGGTGCTCTCTGCTCCTCCCACTCCTCCCTCCCCCCACCAAATATGTTCTCCCCTTCTTCCAATGCAATGGAGTTTAGCAGAGCGCATGGACATCCAGCTAAAAACTCAGCCTCCCTTAAAGTTAGGTGTGGTGATGTGACTAAGTCAAGGTAATGACACATGAGCTGAAGTCATGTAGACCACTCTTCCATTTTTTTCTTCCTTTTTTACACATGCTGGCAGCAAAGTGATCCAGATCCGTCCATACATTTGTAGACAATACTGTGGGAGGACAGAGCTACAAGCTGGAAGAGACCTGGGTCCCTGAATGATTTTGTTGAATACAGATGCTCTGCCTTCTTATTAAATAAGAGAAGAATAAACTTCTACTTTTTAAAGCCATTGTATTTGGATAGCAGCTTAACCCTCGTCTTAGCTAACACTTATATATTAAATGAATGAATAAATTAATGAATGAGCTAAGATCCAGTTAGAACATTAAAATATAGATATCCAGAACACTGATGGACTGATGGAAATGCATGTCCAGAGTGTAGAAGCATTTAAAGTTAAGCAAAGGATTTGGTATTTACCTACATAGATCAATAGTTGACACTGGATGAGATTACCAAAAAAAAAAAAAAAAAAAAAAAAAGAGGAAGCAGAAGGAGAAGGAGAAGCAGAAGGAGAAGTGGAAGCAGAAGGAGAAAAAGAAGAAAGAAAAAATATGACCCCTGACACAGAAGTGGAGGAGCCAAGATGGATCCTTGCAGACTGAATTCATGTATGAAATGGCAGGTGGAAGAGGACACAGAGAAGTCACGGTCAGAGCAATAAGAGAACCAGGAGTGATGAGTGGCAGTCCTTTGTGCCAAAGTAAGTGAGTTTTGGAGAGAGATGTTCCAAGAAATTGGGAGGATCAGATCAGTGGTCTGAGTAGATGCTTAGCAACTGTGGTCAGTGAATGTGGACAATCATCTTTCCAGAAGTTTGGCAATGGCCTGAGGGAGAAAAATGGAAAACATGGGGTAGTTCAGGATCAAGAGAAAGTTGGGTTTGGACAGAACAACAACAGCACATTGGCAGGCTGAATGGAAGGGACTTTTGAAGAGGGGAATAGTAAAAATTGTCAGTGGGGAGTGGGTGGGGACCAGTTAATTGATTCAGCAGTGTTTCATGGGAATAAGGAATTAAGAAGAAGGGTTAGAGTGGAATAGAAGAAAAGAGGTGAAGTGGGGGAGAAGTTGGATGAAGATGCAGGGAAATTCTGAACAGGAAAGCCAGGAAGTAAGGAGGGAAGCTGAGGGAGTTTGGTCTCTAACATTCTTCTTTTTATCCACAAGACACAAGAAAAAGGCTTACAACAGAATTCCCTACAGTGCTCTAAAATGCTCTTGGCAAACTGACATTAAGCTTATGTCTACAGCCACAAAGCAGTTTGATTGCTGTATCAAGACAGCAGAATAATAATGCTGATTTATGTGTGCTGCTACCCTATCAAAATAAAAAATATGTTTTACCAAACTGTTTCTTTCACTTTTCTCCAACGTTAGAATAAAATGCTTACTTTTATATTTTTCCCCTCACTGTGTTGTCTCAGCATTAAGTAGTGATGAGACATGTCATTTTGGATTCAGTTTCTTTTGATTGCTTGTACAATATAATTTAGTTGACAGTCTACAGCTCTTTTCCTTTAATCTGACAAGTTATTAGACATTTATCTTTACATCATCATCGCCTTCAGACAAGTCCTATCTTTCTTAGCAGCATTGTTAGTAGAGACCATTACTCATACCCAAGGGAATGTATGCAAATATTTTTACCTAAGAACCTTAATAACATAAATAATAAAGAGCTATCAAGCAGGGGCTAAAGCAGAAAATTAAAGAGAAAATGCACTTTCTGTACCATATTTTCAAATTTCTGAACGTTACATAAGCATGTAACTTAGCCATGATGTTTATACGTTTTAAAGGCCAGATAGAGAGATGGTCATTTAATTTTTAACAGTTTTACAAAATAAAATAAAATAAAAACAAAGGCAATTACTTTCAGTGTTCAGTGGTAAAGTGCAGAATCTATCTTATGGGTTCATTAAATGTTACATCAATCTCACATAAACTTACCAACAGGCCAATGGCCTTTGAAACTGTAAAGTGGACTATAGCAGAATAGCTCAGGTAGAACACTTAAAATGATGAAGTAAATGTATTATTCTTTTCTTTTTTTCTTTTTAAGATTTTATTTATTTATTTGACAGATGGAGTGAGAGCACACAAGCAGGGGTAGCAACAGAGGGAGAGGGAGAAGCAGGCTCCCTGCTGAGCAAGGAGCCCCAAGAGGTGCTCCATCCCAGGACCCCGGGATCATGATCTGAGCTGAAGCCAGTTGCGTAACTGACTGAGACACCCAGGCGATTTGAAGTCAGAATATCTATGGCTCACATGTGTGACTTTTGGCAATTACTTACTTTCTTTGTGTTTTATTTTTTCATTTGTTTAAAGGGGACTTATTTGTGTGGTGAAATAAGCCATAGGTTATTTTTAAGCATTTAAGTTGTAAAAATTCCATTTAGTCATTCATTTATTGGTTCATTCATGCAACAAATATTTTCTGAGGAACTGCTCAGTGCTGGACTCTGAGCTAGGCCCCTGGGTGGTTGACAGGTTGGTAGGAACAAGCCCTGAAAGGTCTTATTTATCATATTTTTAAAAAAGGCCTTACCCAGAAAACAGAAAGGAGCAAGTGATGAGATTTGCTTTGGAGGGAAATTATCGTGGCTACACAGAACTGATCTGGTGATGATAAGATAAGATAAGACTAGGAGATAGACTTCTACCACATTTCTTTATGATAGCATCTACTTATTGCAGAAAATTTGGAAAATACAGAGTAAAGAAAAAATCAAACCTGTTAATATATCGTTATATTTTCTTAGGGCAGCCATGTGTCATAGTTTTTCTAGAGTAGACCTGATTTCAAATATCCTGTGTCATTATTCCTCAAAGTACACTTGTACCTGTCAGATTTGTCCAATTACACCAAGTGAACTTCAATGATAAGGTGAGACCATGTTATCTGTGAGTGTTATCTTTAAGTTACTTGAAGGCAGAATCTATGTATTATTCCAGAAGCAGAGACAAGAATTGGATGAGCAAAACAATAAAGAGAAGCACCACAGTTGCTCAGTTGCTAGAGGACAAAGAGCAAAAATAGGGGCTGGTAAGGTCCCATCACAGAGGAATTTGTATCCAGAACACCAGCGATTTTAAAGCATTGTTTGGCACAATCAGTGGTCAGTTAAAAGCAATATGTTATCAACAGTAATAATGTAAATCACTTACTTTTTTTTTTTTATAAATTAAAGCATATTTGATTAATTGGGTAGAGAAAAAGGAGTGGAGGGGTAGTCAGTCCACATATCACCTGGGCCCTCCAATACATTATTGTCTCACAGTGAACTCATCTATAGTGTGTGTTGGCAGAAAGATGGACAACCGCTGCTGAGATAACAAGAAGGATTTTAGTAAGGGGAGAGATATGGTGAAAGTTGCCTTTTAGAAGAGTCACTCTGGATAGTGGATAAACAGACCTGATAGAATGCTGTTGGAATAGTCAGATGGAAGTGGTGAGAAAGAAAATTAGGGCTGTGAGAGCTAAGATGGAAAGTAGAAGAGATTAAAAAATAGGAAGAGTGCCCTCCCAAATTCATGTTTCCCCAAAACTGTGAATATGACACTATTAGAAACAAGTTCTTTGCAGATTTAAGAAAGTTAAAATGAGGCCATACTGGATTTGGCTCTAAATCCAAAATCACTGGTGTCTTTATAAGAGGGAAATTTAGATTCAGAGACTCAAGGGAGAAAAACTTGTGACAATGGAGGCAGAGATTGGAGTGATGCAGCCACAAGCCAAGGAATGTCAAGGATTACTGGCAACTCACGGAAGCTAGGAAGCTGCAAGGAAGAAGCAAGAAAGACTCCTCTCCTTGAGTCTTCAGAGAACATGGCCTTGCCACCATCTTGATTTTGGATTTCTGGCCCCCAGAACTGTGAGAGAAAATATTTTTGTTGTTTTAAGTCATCAAGGTTGTTAAAATTTGTTACCACGGCCCTAGAAAACTAATACAGATGGTAAAATAACTAAGCCTTAAAGTTTGTTTGGGTATGAATGGAGACAGAGAACCGTGAATATGAGTGAATGAATGGAGGGTGACGGAACCCGCTAAGCCAGAACAGAGCAGGGCTCAACAAATTACAGCCCTCAGTCAATATTTGTTGTCTCCTGGACCTGCCCCCGTATTTTTGCTAATCAAGTTTTATTGAAACACATCCATGTCCATTTGTTTACATATTATCTCTAACTGTTTTCAGGTTACAACAGCAGTGTTGAATTGTGCCAGAGATCTCATGGCTTGCAAAGCCTAAAATATTTACTGTCTGGGCCTTTGCCAAAAAAGTTGCCAATCCCTTAGCATAGAGAAAGTGGAGAAGGTTTATGTCTCTGATCAGTTCAAGGGCTCTCAGGGCAGCTGGGTGAATATGTTATGGCATCAACTGGAAATAAACTCACAGAAATATTTTTGGAAGTCCTACATTGCTTTGACCTATAGGAGAAAAAGAAAACTGTAAAATCGGAACTGTGATAGTGACATTAAGTCACTGCCCCAGAATGATTGACACTTGCTTCATTCAAGATAGGGAGAGAGCTGGTAAAGCACCATGCGCCTCCTTCAAAATCAAATAAGTATTTCAGGTCATTCTAATGACCTAAAATTAATTCTAATTTCTTCCATAAAAGGCAACCATTGTAGAGCCTCATTACTGCTTCCAGGAAAAAGGCATTCCATGATATTGGATTGCAGTCTAAGGATAATTTTCTAAACTGTGAAGTGGTCATTCACTTGTAAGTTTGTGAACACATTACAATTTCTTATCACTAGTACTCTAGCATAAAGCAGGGCTTCTCAGCCTTTCCCACCAAGTATCTCCAACAGCAGAGAGGAGATTACATATATCCTAGGTCAGGGGCCTGGCCAGAAGGGATGCATAGCAAGGTCAGAACTTCTTTGAAATCTCATGTTTCATCATTTAAATATATTTAAAATTTGCGTTCTATTTTGCAATAATTTTGTTTTATTTTTTTATTTTTTTTTTAAAGATTTTATTTATTTATTTGACAGAGAGAGACACAGCGAGAGAGGGAACACAAGCAGGAAGAGCGGGAGAGGGAGAAGCAGACCCCCCGCTGAGCAGGGAGCCCGATGTGGGACTCGATCCCGGGACTCCAGGATCATGACCTGAGCCGAAGGCAGTCGCTTAACCAACTGAGCCACCCAGGAGCCCAATAATTTTGTTTTAATACAACACAATATTTTTTATGAGAACTGATATCCAAAGATGATCTCACATGTAAAACTTATGGCTGTAGGCACATTTCAGCATTACCAAGTAATCTTAAGAGGGCCCTACTACTGGTGCATTGGAGATATGTTTTGCTACACAGTGCTAGCAAAATGTGTATTAGTCATTATTCAGGAAAAAAAGCAGACAGACTAGAATCACAGACCCTAACACAAGTTAACAAAACTATTTTTGTCAGCATCAGAAAGTTCTACAGTTGCTTCTATGGTCTTACTTTAAAATTTATAGTGATCAAAAATTATATCTGGACTTTTCCAGCCTCTCTGCTATATCGTTGGCTAGGGTCTTCGGACTACAAAACCACCCAGAACTCTAAAGAACAATAGCAAATGCACTCAGTCTGCCACTGAACACCCAAATCATGTTGCACCACTATCATTGGACATTTTAATATTAAAACAAACTCTGGCCCATTTTTTATAACAAATCAAATCACATCATTGTTCAAGATTCAGAGATTTGGTGTCTTACATTTACTGTGGAGACATAGTGAAGAAACTGCCAGGGAAGTTTAACCTATCTCCAAGTGATAAACATGAATTACTTGGGCCATAAAACATTCCATTTGCAGGTGGACTGCATTGACAGACAGTGACTATTACATTGTCTTGGTATCTGGGATTTCTTAGCTTAAAAGCAAAGATCAGAAGGAAGCATCATTACTTTGTCAAAGGCATGTTCTTTTCCATGAGAGTGAATTAAGAAACCTTGGTCGACTCCGTATGAGTTTTGCAGAATGAATTTGTGTTCTGATAAATCACCTCAAGTGGTTCATAGTGCTTCTCCTTCCATCTCAGGCTGAAGATACTAAAATGAAATCAGAGCCCGTTTTTCACAATATTCAGATTTCCGGGTGCCATTGTTTCTGACAATTATCAGTTGGATTTTCAGAATTCATGGGTAGAGTCTTGCTCAAGTGTTCACTATCATACCTCATCTTTCTCAAGCAAATAATTAGATGGCTGAGGGAGTGCTGCTGACTTAAGGATACTGTGAGAGCAATTGTCATAAGATTGATGCTGCATCTGTCTCCATGTGAATGAAAAAAAGACTGATTTGCTGAGATACACATCAGTAAGAACCTTGGCTAACTCAATCCAGATTTAAAGCTGCATAAGTATTTAAGACAAGAGCACATTTTAGCGGCTGCTTTCTTCACTAATTTTGCCTGTGCTTATTGCAAATGAGAGGTTCTGCTAAGAACTATGGGGCTAGACCAAGGGTTTCTGCTATTACAACTGAAATCATTTTTTTCCCTATAATTTTCCCTTAGGATAAATAATTTTCTGGATGAAAGAGCTTAAGAAAAGTGAGGCTCACTTTGAGTAAGGGAAAGACAAAATAGCATGATTCTTGTGCCACCAAGAAGCTGTGGAAATTAAGAAGGGCCCTCACTGGAGAAATCCACTGCCATCTTTCAGGCTGGACTCAGGAGAAACAGCGGTCTGGCCTCAGGAGGATTCTAGGCCCAGGAAGAATGAAAGTTTCAGGACTGAGATTCCAGGAATCTTTGTAAAATATCAGAGTATACCCAAACATTCTGAGTAAATGTTTTTTTTGGGGTGAATTAATGACTTAAATGAACAAACCATTTTATCCATCCATGAATCATGAAAGAATATATAGTTTTGATGTTTGTGGTGATGTATATTAGGGGACATAGATTGAGAGCTTTCCAGAAGCAAAGCTGTTCTCCCTATAATCAGTGTGAGAAAGAACAGAAAAGTACTTACTATGTGTAAGGAACATGGCTTGTCTAATCTTGACAAATAAGATTTTACAGAGCAACAACTTGAATCCCCCCGAAGTTCATTCATTCACAATTCACTGAATGCTTACATGACCACAGCAAAGCCCCTGCCCTCATGGAGCTTACATTTTAGCTGGTGGAAACTGTCAGTAAACAAATATATAAATAACATACCCAGTAGTAACGTGCTGTGAAGGATGAAGCAGGGGAAGGGAGAGTGGAGAGGAGGGGATGAGGGGTGAAGGGAAACTTCAGGGTGGTTACATTTAAGCAGACATGAGGAAGGTAAATATCTTCTCCAAATCAGTGAAAAATGGCTGACCTAGAGTATTTGTATGTTTTTCAGATTTCTCCATTTGTCCAATTCCAAAGTTGTAAGCCCTGCTGATGGTTGAATTTCTATTTCCTGAATATCCTTGACTGTCTTACAACAGTCCAAATGGGCCCTTGAGATCTGGTCATCTCCAAAGGAGGCCAATTCCTGGGCTTCCTGGGTCCCAGGGACCAGTCTATTTCCAGAGCACAAATGAGCATTCAGGCACCACCATTGTGGTCTATGATTTTAAGCTGGACTACAGAATTAAACATCTCCTGGTATATGTCTCCTTTAGAGTTTATGTTGCAATGCAACACAGAGGATTAGAATAGCAGTGATGGCCTTTTGTCATAGTAAATTTTTATTTAAATGGTTTAAAATAAGGCTTTGCCCAGCCCCTCCTTTGTGAGTTTGTACGTCCACCTGCTAAAACTTTTAGACAGACTGGAATCATTCTTTCCTCCTATAACAAACAGGAAAAAACACTCTTCCATTAATATGATGGTGACTGGCTCGACTACCTAATTCCAGGAGAGCCGTCGTTGTCAATGATCAACCAGGAAATGGATGTTTGGATCAGTTATTTTTAGAGACAAAGAATAATTATGCTGAGTCAAACTCATTTTTTTAATATCCAGTTGGACAGTATAAAACAATTCCACTCAAGATGTTAACATATTAGTTATTTGAAGATGAATTTGGAGGTCATTTTCTTCCAATGTATACATTAAGATGAAGCCCGTACAAAATGAAATGCTCACTGGATGTCTCATTTGAGAAGCAGAGACTTGCTAATGCATACACTAAACACCTCTTTAAGGAAGGTTGTTTCTTTCATGCTTTAAACTACAGAAAACTGGAGCATCAATGAAGTACTTATTCAGGCATTATATGAAACCAAAGCTTCTCTTTAAGTAAGTCTTGACTGCCAGCAGTTAGGAGATAAAAGAATTAACCTTCATTAATATTCATGTAAATTAACAGGACTGGAATGGAATTCAGAAATTACAGATTTAAAATATCAGATTTTGTGGCAAGTAGTAATTTTGGTCGGTTTTCCCTGTAAATTATGTACATAGTTAATACCCAATTTACCAGCTGGTTGTGTGTCAAAATTATATTCGTAATTTGATACAAAGTCAGAATGCATTTCCAAAAATAATGATGTAATAATTGTGTTAAATAATGGAAATTAGGTTATTTAATATTTATTTAATCCATATTGAGACTAGGTTAGTCCATATCAAGACTTGAATAATTTTTGGGTGCCTGAGTGGCTCAGTTGGTTAAGCGACTGCCTTCGGCTCAGGTCCTGATCCCGAAGTCCCGGGATCGAGTCCCACATCGGGCTCCCTGCTCGGCGGGAAGTCTGCTTCTCCCTCTAACCCTACCCCCTCTTGCGCTCTCTCTCTCACTCTCTCAAATAAATAAATAAAATCTTTAAAATAAAAAAAAGACTTGGATAATTTTTATTTGCAAGTTTTTTGAAGTTTATAATATATGATATTTTGGGTTATTGTATCAAATGATGAGCTACTAAAAGTCTGTGGGGGTCAAATTGCCAGAAGACAAATTCTACCTACTAGTTACCAACAACGTGAACTTGGGCAAATACTTACCTGCTCTGCCTCAGTTTATACAACTAAAGGATGATGATGATGATGATACGTATTTAGAGATTCTAAGTTTTAGATGACATAGGTACAGTGACTCTCATATGTAAACAGTCCATGAATGACTAAAATTGGCCAAAGAGTATTATCTCATTACAAACCAAAGCAGTTTCATCTTCCTCCTATTGTGATACCCATCTGAGAAATTAGAATCAGGATAGGTCTCATGACTCTCTTTGTGGGTCAGTGTGAAGGCCTAATCATCAATGTGGTTGTTTTTGGCAAAATAGCTTCCTTGTGAGAAGGGAACATGTAACTGAGAGGGTCTGGGAACATGGCTCCCTCTCTTTTCCTCTTTCCTCCTCAAGGTCTCAGGACAACTACCAGAAGAAAAAGGCAGGTAGCTCTGAGCCTTGCCTGAGAAGACCCCCCACCCCTGCCCCATCCCTTCAAATCTCATGGGCTTGAAAGAAAGAATGCTCCAGATCCTGTGGGTTTCATCTAAAGATTCCTTTTGAGGCTAATTTCTTTGTGTATGTCCCCAGTTTGCCCAGTGTCTTCTACTTCTTCAGCTCATGGGCATCTTGGTGGTCCCTAGATCCTAGCTCCTGTAGATGAGGTCCTGTTGTCCCCTCCTGCCTCAGGTCAACATCTGGACCTACCACCGCCACCGCTTTGCTTTATTCAGCCAAATTGCACCTCCAGGACAGAGCTTAGGACGGAAGGGCCAAGAAGGTGGAGGAGGAGAAAATTCTGAAGAAAGTGGATTTTAGAGTCAGTATACCTATGGAGACTGGGGGACTGATGCACATGCCATTTCCCATTCCAGATTCTGGTTGGCTCTTTCTATACCCTTCTTAGGGACCTTCCTAGTCTTCTGGAGCATATAGTTCCTTTTTCTTTCTCAGCTGTCTGTCCTCTGATCCTACTTCCCCCAGAAACCACAATGATGGCAGCTGAGTGGAAGAAAACAATGGCTTGAGGATTCATGTCCTCATGTTCATCCTTCTGTGCAGGATCTGCCCCTGTGCCCAGCCTGGCCTATGTGGGCCTTTAAGAAGTTAGTATAGGAGAGACTAGACAAATGACAAACTAAAGTAGATAATATCCCATATTAGATATGGATATAAAATATATACAATCAATAAATATAAAATTATATATAATACATGTAATCTATAATAATATAAATATGTAATATATAAAAATTTAAAAATATGTAATATATAGAGAACTACTATTTGTAAGCTCATATTTTTCTAGAGAAAAATAGAAGGCCCATTAAATTGAAGACATATTGCTTCACCTTCAAAAAATGACATAAGTCCTTGATATAAAATGTATTATATGTGTCACAAATACTATTAAGAGAAAAAGAGAGAATCTAGTTTAAACACACAACAACAACACTGGATAACTCTTAAGTTTTGTAAACTGTGAGGCTAAGAGAGGTGTTGTCATAGACCCACATTTATGAATCTTATGGATAAGAAACAGTTTAGTGAGTTTGAGAGATGAAAATAATTGCCTGGTTGATCAGCTCCTGTCTTTGTCATTATAGAGTTTCTCAAGCTCTGTCTTTGAATGGAACTGGGGAAAGGGACTAGACAGTGTGGGACGGAACAGGGAAAGAGGATCAAGAAAGAGGAGGCTGAATGGTCCTTGTTACTTCCTTGCTGTTCTTCCACACCATGTGCCTGTGGCCCCCAGCTGTGTTTTGAAGATCTGCTTTTCCTTATTCACAGATGGGATTATTTGTAATGTCTGGATGTCTGGAAGGAACACATCATCAGTGGCCAGGTTTTTGTGGATGGGACAAAGCTCTCTAAACAGATATATTGTTTTATTCCTACATTTAATTTAAGACTTCAGCCCTCACTACTCTTAGCATCCTTGGCCCGCTTTCCTGAGATCAGTGGCTGACTGTGTACCCCAGACCCCTTCGGAAACCTGCCACTAAGTTAATCACTGGGTGGCACCCAAGAGCCAGAAAAAAGATGGATTGAATTGCAGACACTCTCTAATACACATATTTTAACAATTTCCTCTGTCCTCAGCAAAATTATGCTAATATTTTAGTTGAGTTTCCTCAAGTCTGGAACTCAAATTAAGTCTGTCTGTTTCATTTTTATGATAGTGCTTGAAATCACTTGCAGACAAGGGGTTGTTGGGCCATGAGATTTATAGTGGCCATGCTACAGAGGTCAAGCACATCCTGAGGAAGAGGAAAGCAATCTGTAGAACCAGTGTTTTCACTGCAATAAAGTTTATAGCAGCATTAAGGGAATAGTTACAAATCAGTTGGATGGTGTTGATTTCATTGATTGAGAATAAGTATATTTATACTTGTAAGCTTTCTCTCAGTAATATTCTGAATGTTTTACACAATGGGGTTAGTGAAGGTTGGATCTGGGCATATTTCACGAGTGACAAAATGTGTTTTTCTTTTTTCCACCCATCCTTCTACTTGTTACTTTCACAAAACGGGTTTATAATGGCTCTGTAGGGGCTGAGTAAAGGTTCAGCAATTTTCTAAGATTTCCAATAAAGTCAAAGATGCTGCAGAAACTTTGAAAGTAAAATGATTGCGTGTATGTGTGTGATTAAAGATGAGATAAACCTAGAGAAACAAAATGTCCCTGATACTAAAAAGTACTTCTTTCTAGGTAATTAGTAATTAGTACTTCTTACTGCAGCTAATTTTGTGTCATTAGAATATCTCATTGACTATTCAGTCCCCACCTTTAAAGGGCAAAATACAACTACCCGAACCTATATAAGACCTGCAAATAACTATGCTCAGCATGATCTTTATCTTAAATAGGTTCCTTCTGTTGTATTATATCCCAGTACCCAATTTCCTTCATAGAACTGAGTACTATTACTTTTTGTAGTTAACTGTAAAACAATTATGTGATTATGCTATTGTTTGAATTATCACAACAATTACGATATAATGATATTACCTGTTGTTGATTTTTTTATTTGTTGTCTACCTTGTCTGCTAGATTGTGAATCCCGCAAGGATAAAAACTTTGTCTTATTCCTCATCATAGTCCCAGGGCTTATGACTGTGTCTGGCACTTAGTCCTCAAAAATGTTTATTGAATAAATGAATGAATATGACTATATTTTCAGGATTCTTCAATACATTGAAAACATTTTCTTACCCTCATGTCAGCTCTACATAAAGTAAATATTTTCTAACTCTATTAGACAGTGTTCTAGAAACTTCTGTTTTTATCTTGTGTTTTTATTCTCTAAGAGCTGGTGTGGCTCTAACAGACATGGGGTAAAGGGAAGAGATAGATCTTATTATCCATGTTTTAAAATGAAAAACTGGGGCTTCAGCCTATAAATCTAGTAGGTATAATTTGTTGACAAGGAATCATAAAACATGCCCTGAAGCAATTCTCTTTGAACCAGAGTACAGTTGCCTGTGTGCAAAGTATCAAAGTCTGTAGGGGTCTTGTGGGTACATTTTATTTTTTCACAATTGCCTCATATATGTATGTTTGTGTTTAAATGTCATTTAATCTTGATTATAATAGAATTTAGTTTAACCATTTTAAGGTCATATAAAGTCTTGCCACTTTAAAAAACAAGTAGACCATAGTGGAATATGCTAAATAGTTAACTTGATACAACCATTAAAAGTTAGACTGACAATGTATATATTTTTATTCTGTTCTAAAAACAAATTTTCCTGTTTTTTCTAATTATAAAATTAAAACATACCATTGTGTTGAAAATATAGAAAGGAATAATTGAAGAGAATTAAAATTAATTTTAGTTCTTTCCATCCAGACTTAAGCAGTCTTAAGGTTTTGATGTGTTTTGATTCGTCTTCCAGGCATGTGAGTCTATATCTTTTACCTGGTGGAGATCATGGTACATTTGCATTTATCTTAATAAAGGGACTTCACTGGTTTCTCATTAATATAACATCTCATTGGTTATTAAATCATAAACGGTTTTGACTTAGAGATCAAGGGGAATAAACTGTATCAATTTTTTACCAAACCATTGCAGAAAAGGTAAATGATCATGCTAATCAAATTGTTTTCTTTAGTCATAAAGATTACTGAGTATAGAAATTAACATTCTCAAAAATCATTATAAGGATTCTTAAGGGGGAAATACAAATGGGCTACTTAAGGTTTTATTATTAATAATACAAATATAATTAGGTAAACATTTTTAAGATTTAAAAACATAAAATAGTTTTAGACAATAGCAATACCAAATTCTTTTTAGAAAAAGATTTTTTTAAAGCAGAGTTTTGTGGTGGGATTATTCTGTAGAGCTAAAACTAGTGCAGATTCTAGAACACAGATGCCCACAGCGCCATATCAAAAAGAATTGTGGTAGCACAAACTTGTATTGGTAAGTTATTTTTTTTACTGTTTTATTCTAGAGCAAATGTTTTAGCGAAGTTCCATGATGTAAAACAAATACAAGCCATGTTTCATTGCCATTAGCTCTAGAAGCTAGCCCAGTGGGGTTGGTCCCATCGAACATGGCTTGGAAGGAGCAGAACAGTTTCTCAGGCATCTGCGTGTCTGTGCCTGGCGCTACAAAGTTAAATGAAATAGATCTCCTCACCAAGTGACCCAACTCCCTTCTTAGTCACCAACCAAATTACTCTGACATGAAGTGGAATACAAGAGAAGTGGATGAATTTGAGAATTTGGCCATCACATTTCTTATGGGCTGAATTATATACCACCCCCCCCACCACCACCAAATTCACTGTATTTGGAGATAGGTCTTTAAGGGAGTATTTAAGTTAAAATGAGATCATTAGAATGGGCCCTAATCCATCATGACTAGTGTTCTAAGAACTCTTCTAAGAAGAGTTGATTAGCACAACTATGAAGGTACACAGGGGAGACTGTGTGAAGACACAAGACAGATCTTCATGCCGAAGAGAGAATGGCCTCAGAAGAAACCAACCCTGCTGACACCTGGATCTTGGACTTCTAGCTTCCAAGATTGTGAGGAAATGAATTTCTGTTAAGACACCCTGTCTGTGGTATCTTGTTATGGGGGCCCTGGCTAACATATCATCTGACTTTATTTCAGAATATGACATAGTATGGGAAGTAGCTGGAATCAGAGTGTGGCTGGTATCAGAAGCCTCAGATGGCTGTTTGCCTGTGTGACAAAAATTCTCAGTGTGTGTGGGCTGCTCTTTTACTTTTGGACATGGCTTGCGGAACGCCCTGCTATAGTACATATATTTGTAAGGAGCAGGAACACCCTCTCATTCCCATAGTCGATCACAACCATGGTCCTCTGGAGGAGATTGAAGGACTGAGTCACAAGGGTAAGGGAATGGTGATGTGGGCAGTGAGGCAGGGTGGGGGGCAGCAGAGGTCAGGAAAGTGCTGGAATGTGGAAGGTTGAGAGGTAAAGTAAACCTGTATAGGGTTATCATGAGGGGTCTGAGAGCCAGAGGAGGATCTCAATGAGGCACAGGCTAGTGGAGGGCTCCATACCAAGGCTTTTGGGTTCTGTGTCCCCTGACTGCAGCCTAAGAGTGAACTCCACCCCAAAATTTAGAATGCAAAATAAAACAATTAAAAGTTAAATTAAAATCTGGAAAGAGTGGCTGATCCCTAATTTTTAAAAACACTCACGTGTGTGTGTGTTTTGTATGTGCATGCATATTGTGCGTGTAGAGCGTGTGCTGATAAGAAGTTGGCAGCCTCATTTAAGAGAAAAGAAACAAAGAAGTTGTCTGGAGTACATTTTACTACACCCAATGCTAGGAAGTTACCTCTACAGCCACTTCTAATACTAACTTGCTGTGTGTCTTTGGATAAAATGGGCTAACATCTCATCACCTCTATGCCTCAGATTCTGCACCAAAAAAACAGAGTGATGGAAAAGGGGAGTGTTAGTTGATGTGCTTTCAGCAGAGCAAGCACCTGCTAGTGGAGGGGGTGGATAATGGTCACAGCTAAGTATAAGCAGTACCTCTCCTATTGTATGGATGATATTAAGTGACATGTTGCAAAAGGAATAGTTCTGCTGGGCTGTTGGAGATCAGATGGGGAGGGAGATTGGGAAAGGCTTGTTTGTCCGCAGTTGACTGTGAGTCGGTGTTGAAGAAGGGAGGCACAGGGCTTTGTCAAGTGGCTAAGTAGAAGAAGGCATTGCAGGGAGAGACAACAACATGAGCCAAAGCTATAAGGTGTGACAACAAACTCCAGGTACTCAGGGTTGCTAGAGCACAGCTCTGCAGGTCTCAAGCTGCCAGCCCCAGTATGGGAAATGGTTCACCAACATGTTTTATTCAACAGAGTGAATAAAAATGCCCTGCCAGATGTTAGTAAGAGATCAGGATATTTCAAAATTAAAATAACCATCCTTCTGCCTTTTCTTAAAGAAAACTAGAGGATCTAGCAACATTGGACCTGCCTCCCAACAAGGCAATAATAGATGGAACTGAGCCAGCAACCACCCCTTGGAGGCAGGCACCTTTTCCAGCCATCACTCAAGCAATACGCAGGTATTTGTTTTCTGGACCACTTCATCCAGGTGTGCTGCCTAACAAATCTGATGGCATGTGATTCTGTCACCTGCGGTGGAAGGTGAAGGCAGGCAGAAGCAGATGCAGAGGTAGGAGCCAAATTTGAATTTTATTCTGTGGTCAGCGTAGCCCCATCAAAACCGCCCAAGTGTGAAAATGACATGGATAAAAATCAGTCCTAATAACTGAAGGACAACCGCTCTGTAAAGTAGGCAGTTGGGTATTTCCTTTACAAGACCGAGCAAACAATTGTTTGATATACCGTATGTGTGAACAACAGACAGGGTGATACACATGCTTTTGGGGTGTGTTTGAGGTATTTGCAGGAATAACAGGCAGGAAGGGTACCACCCATGAAAAGAAAACACACTGCAATTTCCCCAAATCATCCAATTCTTGTTATAATTTCAGGATTGGAAGAAAAGTTGTGTCCTGAAAAGTATCTTTGAGGGATATTTTGATGTTTTCAAAAATAAAGTAAAACATAAAAATATATACTAAAAGAGTTTAAAATTGAGTAGTATATCTCAGGTCATTTTTTAAGCTAGAAAGAACACAATAATTTGTTTTGCACTCAGAACATTAGGGTCATCCTCTCAACGTACTGGGTACTCTTGACCAAATTTGACCTCAACTGACATCAGCTATGATGATGATATGTAGAGAAAAATAAAGATAATGCACATAGGTGGAAAAAATACAGAATGTAGAAAATTAGGAATTGAGAGGCCAACACTCATTGTTGGTGTGCTATAGTCATCATTTCTGAGTTCTCAGCCCAGCTCTGCTCCGGGAAATTCACTTAAACTTGGCTTTTTCACCTTCTATGTGAAGGTAATGTACTTAAAAATACATCCTCAAAATCTCTACCTCAGACTGCAGTTCTTGCCCTGGCACCTCAGAAGTACTGAATGAGGGACGCCTGCGTGGCTCAGTCGGTTAAACGTCTGCCTTCAGCTCAGGTCATGATCCCAGGGTCCTGGGATCGAGTCCCGCATTGGGCTCCCTGCTCCCCGGGGAGCCTGCTTCTCCCTCTGCCTCTGCCTCTCTCTCTCTATCTCTCATGAATAAATAAATAAAATCTTTAAAAAAAAAAAAAAGAAGTACTGAATGAAAGAATTGATTGATACACATGTTTCAAGCAAAGGAAAATAAGGTTTCCTTTGCTGTTAAGGCTAAGGGAAATGACTCTAGCTTTTTCTGAGAACCCTGCCTTATAGGGGAAAAAAGATGCAAAAATCAAATGGAAGGTAGGGTAACTGAAAAGTAAAGCAGATGATGGATGTGTCAAGGTCATTTAGGTAAAGTTTCCTTCTTTGCCCAGCAAACACATGGTACCCAAGTAAGGGTATAACTACCAGGTAACCTCCACAGGCAGTTTGAAAACATAAGGCATTTAAGCGACTGTGGAATGTTTATAGCCAGGCTCCTACTCTGTGAAATAAGCCTATTAGAATTATTCAGTGGCCAGACATCCCAATTAGAAGTCTCAATACTCAAATACTTCAGTTTTAAGAAGTTAATGGAATTGGATAATGCCAAGTATGTTTTGGAAAAGTCTCTACCTGTTATATGTTGACTTCCAAAAAAAAAAAAAAAAGGGTATAAGAAATATAGCTTCAGTTTCGTCCAAGAATGAAATACAGTGTGTTGAAAATTGCTTCAGCCAATTTCAAGAACTCCCATAAATTCTTCCATTGTGTCTCTTTTATTAGGCTGTCAACAGTAATAACACTTCATATTCAAGATATATTCCCCCCTTGTGAAATTTATCAATTCAGTAGTTCCCCTTTCCCAATTATAGATGAAGTGTAGATGAAATAAGGAAGGCAGTTTCAGAAAAATCAATAAGGAAGAAGTCTTCATTATTTTAGTAATGCTGCTTTGTGAATAGTAATGTGATTCTAAATCCACACAAAAAGTTGTGAAGAGACAGCAACTTGTATTTTTGTGGGAAATATTTTCTTACGGCATAAGAGAGAAAGGAAGCCATTTTACCAGTAACTTCAAATACTTTTCCTAGATATTATAAATTATTTTCATATATATATAAATTATATATATTTTCATATGTGTGTATATATATAGATGTATATATATATTTAGGCTTGTCTTCCCCAAATAAAAGCTTTGATAAGCCAAATACCATGCTCATCTTGTCCACCATTGCATCTTGCATGTATTTTATTCTAACATACAGTTTTGGATAAATTAATATATGTATATAGATCATTTCAACAATGGCTTTATTGATTTCTCTAAAATAAGCCAAGCTTTTATATATTGTCTTGTTTTTAAAGTACTAAAATCATATGGAATTTTTTTTTCCTTTTGCCCCATCCATTAGTCAGTCCTAACTGACCTGGTCTTTGCTTATCCCCAACCCAAAAGAGCAATCTTACATTCCAGTGATTTAATGTATGAAATATGAAGCTTAAGGTCTCAGAATTCACAAATTCTAAATTTATAAATGATTTATACTAGAGAAGTGAATTAGTTTTCTAGATATCTACATGTATCTTATAAAATGTTTGATGACTATTCTTTAGCCTGCTGATCCTCAAACTCTCACACTTATCCTAAGCCTAAAACAATCTTGAATTCACTACTGATTTCTCATTTTTTGTACTTTCTGCATAATTTGTCACCAGGACTATTCTTCCATTTGGATTTCCCCCTTATTCTCCGTTTTCACTGCTATCACTGTGGTCCCCCATAACTATCATCAACAAACACTGCTCAGTACTTCTTGAGCGCTCTGTATTGGATGTTCTGTTGATCACAGTGCCATCCAGGCTTTAACTTCATTCTCCTTCCTACTGTCTCTCCATTTCAGTCCCTTCCAGTCCATTTTTCATACCACAGGCTTGTATTTTCCCCAAACCTTGCTTTTAAAGAAGTTTCCTGTACTTTATGGAATCATCCCCAAATACCAAGTCATTCGTTTAGTAATTTATTCAACACATTTTCAATGGAGAGTCAACTATGTTAATTACCATTATCTTGGGCAGATATTTCCATAACTGAATTCAACATGATGTCATTTGTTGGCTCTTCATTTATTTATTTATATCTTCCTCTAACTCCCAAAAGGATTTAAGATAGCTTGCATAAAAATGAAATAAAAGCAAGTAACTAAGGAAAATGGAATTTATCCAGAAAATGTATGTTGTCTCTCTGCATGTTAAAGTTAGAGCACAGATTTCAGTCTGAAATTTTTTTGTATCCAAACAGAGAGTTAAGAAGGAAGACATGTTTATTTACCAGATTCATAATATATGTAAGATTAAATTTCGATACAATCAGAATCTATTGCTCAGGAGGAGTACAACTATTTTCCTGTTGAGATTGGATAGAAATTTCTTCTGTAGGTCCTTATCAAGAGCACACGCATACTATAATAAACAGTGCCCTCAACAACACCCTTATAATCATGAGGCAGCTAGTTTCATAGGCATTTCCAGGAAATATCTGTGTTTGAGAATTGTATAACATCAAATAGAAGTTCAATTAAAGCACTTCAAAGATTGTGGTTAACCAAATAAATTTTCAAATGTATTGTACGCACAGCATATCACTGATAATGATAGCAATGATAATTACAATGGTCTGAGAGATAACAGATGTGCATCCCTTTACATACATTGTTATTTAATCCTTACAGTGACCTCTTGAGGTAGACATAATTCCATTTCACAAGTGAAATATCAAAATGTCTAAGGAGCACAACCATGAACACTCAGTAAGTATTGGTCAAGAAATACAACCTGCCACTATATTAGAACACTTCATGCCAGCTCCATCAGTCTTCTGTCCCTTAAAGTAACCATTATCCTTACTTCAAGCAGTATGGATTCGTCTGCCTATTTTAAATTTAATATAAATGAAATCATACAAAATGTATTATTTGGTATCTGGTGTCTTTCACTCAGTATTGCTTGTGGAATTCATGTTGCATATAGTTGTCATTTGTTCATTCCCAATGTTGCATAATTCTCCATTATATGAAAATGCCACATCTATTTAACCATTGTGGTGTCAGTGGATATTTTTGTCCTTTCCAATTTTTTTACTATTCTGCATATTACTGCTGTAAGTATGCTTGTACCTAGCCCTTCCGAGCACATGTGCTCACATGGTCCTGGTATATTTACCACTTCCGAGTAGAAGCATTAGATCATGGAAATGAATACCCTGCACTCCAGTAGGTAAAGCTGCACTGTTTCCCCGTGTGGTTGCCTTCTCTTCCTTTCTGCTTGTGATTTCATATTTCATCTATATCAGAAGTATAGCTAAAATCAATCAAAGGCATTTCCTAGTGAAAATACAACAAAATAAATACCACGAAACTTTTCATTTTTAGATAAAATTGTAGCAAATGATGACTACATTTTTGAACAAATTTTAGTACCCAAAAGAAGTAAGGGTGACTGTTACTCTATTTTAATTATAGGATATGGTGAATGAACTACACTGCATGCCTATTGCAGTAGGCAGGAAGCCCTCTCAGGGGCTCTTTGACACCACCTATCAGACCAAATCACTAACATTTCTTTGAACTTGAATTTTAAGTGCCTTGAAATACTGTAATCTTAATTAGCTATGACACATAAATTACTTCGTTTTACACCCACAACAATTAGCATTCAGAATCCTTCATCAAAGCTTCTGAGTTCTCAGATTAATGTGTGTACCACGAGAACTATTATTGCCCCAGGAAGGAAATATCTTTTGCCTTCAGTAAAAAGGTAGAGAACAGAAAGTGAAGCTTTCCACTTGGTAGATCTCATGGAATTTACCAGGAAAATTGCTTAACCATTGTCTAACACTGTTCTCCCAGCATGTTACAAAATGGTTATTCAATTTCAACAAAGCTGTATCAATTTAAAATTTTTCAGCTGAGGTCTATGTAACTCATTTGGGAGGTTTGCAAGTTTTCTATGAGAATATCTTAATTCTATATATTTATTTTTTGGATGACTATCTTAAAAAGTTAATGAAACACTTTATGGCTCACCTAAATGACTGTCTCTCACTGAGCATTTGCACTTCTCAGTTTCAATATTTGAGTTTGTTTTCACTTGCTCAATAGCCGTTAGCCAGCATTGTACTAATTCTGAACTTCAGGCTAATGAGAAAAGAGGAGAACATTGAATGTTAATGAGTTCTTTAGACATGTGGTTTTCAAGTAATTCAGATAGATTTTGAACAATAGAAGAATTGAAGTATCATATTTTTTCCACTAATTTTGAATGTTTTCCTCATAAAATGAGATGCCCATGTTCTAGTAATTCTGCCATGATTATTTTTCTCTGAATCTTCTCTAATTTGTAGCTTTTACACTGTTAAATTTGTTATGGGATTCTTTGAAACACATGAAGATAAGTGTGATATGTACGTGTATATTTGTATATAATGAGACAGAGAGAGGGAGGGAGAGAAGTATCTCTGCATCTGTTAGCAGCCAGCTCAAAAAAAAGAACATTGCCCGTAACATCTGAAGCTCCTTTTGCGCTGTTCCATAATAGTACTCAACATTGTCATTCCTAAAGACACGTTATTGTGAAATTTTTGTCTGTTTCCCTTGTTTTCCTTCATAGTTTTATAACATGCACGTGTATCTCAAAATAATATCTTGTAATTACTGATGTATTTGGGTTTGTTTCTGCTGATGTATTTTTGTATCCATTTATTCTACTTTACTTTCTTTTAAAACATCTTCTCTGCTGTAGATTGAGTTTTTAATTTTTTTATTCCATATTTTCTTTATAATAGTAAGGAAGTTTCACAGTCTATTACATTCCCCCCCGCAGTGGCCACTCATCAAATTCTAACATGAATACTTACTGAAATATAAAATTAATCAAAACCTTCAATCTTCCTACCAAATAGTACAAGGATTTTAAAATGGATTAGCTTGATCACCCACCTACATCCAGCATACATGTCATTGTATAAGTCTTTTGGTTCTCTTGCATTTTTAACCCCATTTCCACACTTAAACATTGTTCTTAAACATACAGTCAGTGTTTGTTTTGGGGCACCTGGGTGGCTCAATCCTTTGAGCTTCCAGCTCTTGATTTCGGTTCAGGTCAGGATCTCAGGGTCATGGGATCGAGCCTCACAATGGCTTCTGTGCTCAGCACAGAGTCTGGTTGTCTCTTTCTGTTCTCCTGCTTGCTCTCTCTCTTTTAAATAAATAAATAAAATCTTAAAAAAATACAGTCAGTGTTTGTTTAGATTTACACATATCTTTGCCATTTTCTTTGTCCATCATTTTTTCTTGATTCTCTGACTTTGCCTTTGGGATCATTTTCTTTGGCCTAAAATAAATATTTTAGAAGGTTTTTTTTAAGATGGTCTCAAAATGTAAATAGTCCTAGTTTCTGTTTCTCTGATAATGATTTAGTTTTATGCTTGTTATTCAAAGGTGGTTTTACTGACTATAAAATTCTATGTTGACAGTTTTTTTCTTTCAGTGCTCGGAAAATATTATTATGTTGTTTTCTTGCTTTTATTGTTGCTGATGAGAACTCAGCTATTAATCTAACTATCCTTTCTTTTTTGTGACTTTATTGTATCTTCTCTGAAAATTCGTATCTTTTATAAATTTTGCAAATTATCAATGACTTCTTCAAATACTACCTTTTCTTCATTTTCTCTATTATCTATTTCTGGAATTCTAATTAGATACATATTCTGCTTTCTCATTCTATTCTTTATGTCTCTTATATTTTCTCTTATATATTTCATCTCTTGGCGCTCTATGCCTCATTATATGCATTGCTTTAGGCATAATTCCTGGACACTAATTCTCTTTTCAGCCATGTCTAATCTGCCATTTAACCCATCCCATGAGATTTTAATTTAAAATGTTATCTTTTTCATTTTTAGAAATTCTTCTATTAAATATAATATGAAATAAGGTCTTTGTTAATTTGAGTCCTCCAAGAAGCAGACATCAAGACAGAATTAGATGTGCAGGGGGTTTATTAGGGAAAATGCTTGTGAGGAAAAATGAGCAAGGGATGCAGGGAGAGCCCTCAGACTGCAATGCTGATAAGGCCCCTGTGGAGAAGAGAAGGAAGGAAGGAAGGTGAAGTGGAAGCCACTTAGATGGAAGTGAAGTTTGAAGAAAGTTTGACAAGGTACAATGGGGAGTCCTTGAGCCAAAGTCATCAATCAGAGGGATCTCACAACTTCCAGAAACAGGAAGCAACCTTAATAACCTACTGCATTCTGCCCATGGGAGATATAGCCTTGTTGAGACAATGATAGATCTCAAAGTGTAGCTGCTGGGCCATTGGTCAATTACTTTGTCTATAGTTGGAGATTCAAGATGTGCATTTTTCATTGTTGCCAGAGTCACTCTCTTGTACCACACAGATCCACTCCATGCAGGATTGGAGAGCAGTTCCTTCAAGATTCCTGTGGGCCCCTCTCCTTGAGGGAACATTCAGAAGAGGAAAGTTAGTGGAACCAATTATATCTCTTTTTTGCTGTGGTTGATGTTGGGTCTGGAACTGGCCGTCTTCTTCTCCTTCATCCATTATCCATTATAAATCCCCCATTATAGGTGGTATGACCAAAATCTCCATACATGGGGGTAGGGAAAGTGAGTCTGAATACTTGATAATCACATTCTTCTTAGGCAATGGCTGCTGTGTGTGTCCATTTATAATTACAATGAGGCAAAGAAGTATGAGGAGGTGTTCAAGTGGACCACCTACATTCCACATGTATTATTCTTGTCTACACTGTATAAAAGCAGAGCAAACATTTTCCTTCTGACTAGGGTAACACTATGGTGATGCATCTACTCCTTTACTCATCCCTGGGCACAAAAATTCCAGAGTACTTTGTTCTTAGCCACAACTTGTATTCAATGAGATCCTTGTACACTGGAAAGATCATACCCCTTTTGGAGGCCAGGATCTCAAACACTTCAGAAATAGAAATTAGAAACACAAAGTTCCCCAGTGAGTCATTGAGAACAATGGTGTTTCCCTCCCTTAGTTCCCTGGCTCATATCATCTTCCTAATAAGATATAGTACCACATAAGGATCTCTGGCTTAATGCATATACTGCATCTTGCCTCCAACCCAGTGCTTAGTTCTACCTCTAGATCATTCTTTCATTCTGTGAGGTTGTCTGCTTATGGGCAGTGCAGTATGTGATACCACAGCCAGTATATGCCATGGTTAGAGGCCCACATCTGTACTTCCTATGCTGCAAAATGTGTGTTGTAGTCAACTCCTATGTTGTGTGGGATTTCATGCTTGTAGATCAGGCTCTCCATAGCCCTCAGATAGTGATGCTGGCTGAGGCTTTGCAGATAGGAAAGCAAGCCCATGCCCAGAATAGCTATCTATCTCTGTCAAGAGAAACTGCTGTCCTTCTAGGCTGAAAAGGCCTGATATGGTCAACTTGTCACCAAAAGACCACCTGATCTCCTGGACCAATAGTGCCATATCAGAGACTAAGTGTTGTTCTCTATTGCTGGCAGGGACAGTCAGAGGCAGCAGGAACTGAATTGGCCTTGGTAAGTACGAGTCTTTGCTGTTCAACTCATATAGAACCTCCATCTCTGACACTGTGACCACTAAATTAATGTGTCCCTTATTCTAAATTCGGGATGGCTAATAAGTAAAGTTGGCTAAGATCAACTGGCTTAGTCACATTTTCAGTGCCTCTTCCATGTAGGGCATTAATGGGCAGTACAAAATGTTCACACATATTACCAACTCCCATACATTCATTCATATCACTCCATCCCAGACTTCCTTGTAAGGACCAATATTCTGGTCCTTTTCCTTCTAGATCCCCATAGATCACTAGGCCTTGGCCACCTCCTAGGAATCTGAATATATTTTCACTTCAGCCATTCTTCCTTTTACAAGCAGTGTATGACCAGGTGCACTGCTCATAGCTCTGGCCATTGAAAATGTTTTTCCTTTCCGCTGTCTCTAAGGACCAGCCCTGAATGTGGATGTAATATAGCTGCCATCTATTTTTAGCTTGCCCCACATACCTAATAACCCCATCTATAAACCAAGCTTAGGCTTTTTCCTCCTCTTTCAGTTAGTTATATGGAACCTACCCAATTGGCCATAGGTTCACAAGGAGGAAGAGGAGTGGTGTAATTGTCATTGGCTACAAGGAGGTCTGGGTCACCTGCTCATGTAGTTTATTCATGACTTCTAGTCCAGCTTTGGATTAGTTGCAAATATATCATTTCCATCTGAACCCATTTTACTTTGTGACTTGGTTGGCCTGACTGAACCCAACTCATAATGGCGAATTCTAGATACACGACCACTTTGTGTCTAATGGTCAAGCATCCCATCTCTACAGGGCCCAATAACATGCCAAGAACTATATCATTCTTTGCTGCAGATGTCACAGCCTTGCTCTGAAACTCGTGGGCTTAGATTGTGATTCTTCCATTGGAGCTTGCCCAAAGCTTCACACTACAACTTTTCCAACTGATGACACCTCCAACACCACAGGGTCACCAAAATTGTATGGCCCACATGGCAAAGCATATTATATCACAGCCTGGACCTGCTACAGTGCCTTTTTATGTTCTAGGCCCCACTCGAAGATAGGAGCTTTCCATGTCACCTGGTACACGGGCCAGAGCACATAGTAACCCTCTGTGTCTGCTATGGACTGAATGTTTGTGTCTCCCCAAAATTCATTTGTTGAATTCTAATTTCCAGTGAGATAATGTTTAGCAGTTGGGCCCTTGGGAGGTGATTAGGTCATGAGGACAGGGCCCTTATGAATGGAATTAGTGCTGTATAAAAAAGACCCCACAGGGCTCCCTAGCACCTCCTGCTAAAAGGCAAGCTTCCATGAACTAGGAAGTGGGTTCGCACCAGACACTGAATCTGCCAGTGACTTGATCTTGAACTTTCCAGCCTCTAGAACTGTGAGAAGTAAGTTTCTATTATTTATAAGCCACTCAGTCTATGGTATTCTGTTATAGCTGGCTGAACAGACTAACAGTGTCTTTACATTATAGCATACATTATTAAATAATTTAATACATAATATATGATTGCTATTACTTCCCTTTTCCATTCCTTTGTATATATTTGTCATATATAACTCAAAAGAATAATGGTGAGGATAATGATATATTGAAGTGGTTCTATCACCGTCCTCTGCTTACAAGCTAACTTAGTTTTTTCATTGAATTATTTCACTCTATTCTCTTTTGCATTTGTACCTAATTTTTATATAAATTTATTAGACCCTAATATAAATTCTTTTGTGCATAGTTGCTATTTATTAATTGCATATTAAAATTATGCAGTCTCAGAGATTTATGCTCACATTTTCAATGTAACTGACATTTCTCCATGGGTCTCTAGACAGACTTGCAGTATCAACAATACTATATTAACTGTTTCCTTGTGTAATTGGTGTACAATATTTAAACTTTAGTAAATCAGCAGATTTCTCCCACTTCCTAGGTGTCACATATGTTTTAAATTGATGTCTTTTAAATTCAACTCAACTATGCTTATATAAGAGTAGGAGAAAAATGAAATGTTTACTGCATGCTTATGAATAACTTTATTTTAGGGATATAACAACTTAGTTATCTATATAATTAACCATCTATATAATAAAGAAACCATAAAATGAAAATAGTTGTATACTATACATTAACTCATCCTTGGCATGCAAATACTTACCAATAGTGCTCAAAAAATTGTTTCCTCAATTCCCCCCACCCCATATACTAAATTTAATGAGGCAGCATAGTGTATGTGATATTTTGGTGATAAATAGACGTTAAATCTATATTGTATATTACTTTCTGCCTGAAACTAAAACACAGGCTGTAAGTTACTACTTAAATAGCCAGAAGACTAAAAATACTATCTACTTTGGATCTCCTTAAGCTTATCGTATTTAGTACACACCAACAGAACAGAACAGCTTAGAAATGTAAACTCTTCTGTACTTAATTTATCTCATTCAAACAGATACTTTGAATAAGGTCTGTGCCATGCAATTTCCATTTAAAAGAGACACCCAGACTTAACAGCAGATATTATAAGCATCTTGGATCCTTCAAAAGAGGATAAAACACAGTCAACGGACATTTTAAATAAATACTGGTCTGTCAGCTGATATTCATAACAGCATGCAGGATATTTATTATAAACTGGGGGTCTTTTACATTTATATTGTTTAAGTTTTATTTGATACTACCTTTTAAAAAATAGCAAAGTAACATTGAAACATGTAATATCTGAAAGAACATCATTTTTTTGAATGTAGAAATGCATTGTTCATTTATAATTCTTTTACAACAAGCAGGTGGTCAAGGAAAATGGCCAGATAAGATTAATGAAGCTGATATTAAAATATGCGTGAAAATCAGAATTATAAACACACTGTGCTTTACAGAAGATCTTAACTGAGAAGATTTCACTACACACTGTAACTTCTTTCTTCTTCCTAATCCTGGTCACTAAGCATGCCCAGAATGGTAATTGCTTAGCTATTAAAAACAATTTTGCTGAAATCAGGCCTAAGAGTATGCTATAGGCTCATGTATATTTTGAACAAGTTGAAATATTTGTCTATAGGTTTATCTTTAGTTTCTTGTGATTCTCCCCACTCTTGTTACACAGGACCTTCATCTGTCCTTAACACAGCCACCCTCTACTGCCCTCAACGGCCAGTTCTGGAGTGAAAAGCATCCCTCTTGTTGGAGGACAGTGATCTGAGAAACTATCCAATCTTTTATTGAAGATTTTTTTACTGCTTATTACATAGCAATACCATGCGTGGTATCAGGGAATCAAAATATAAACATACAACTCTTCTTAAGAAGTTCTGGTAGGGAGAAATGAAGGGGGGGAAATCGGAGGGGGAGATGAACCATGAGAGACTATGGACTCTGAGGAAACAAACTGAGGGTTCTAGAGGGGAGGGGGGTGGGAGGATGGGTTAGCCTGGTGATGGGTATTGAGGAGGGCACGTTCTGCATGGAGCATCTGGTGTTATACGCAAACAATGAATCATGGAACAGTGCATCAAAAACTAATGATGTACGGTGATTAACATAACATAATAAAATAAAAAAAAAAAGTTCTGGTAGAGCAGAGAAAATTCCCAATCCCCTGTATTAGTGCAGAAATAGACATGTGTACAAGATTCAAGGGGGGCATGTGGGAGGGAATGATGCTTGTGGGGAAGTGAAATTTTCTCAAACGAGAAATATGTAAGCTCTAAGAGATGAGTAAGTTGGGCTTACCGGCAAGGGAAGGAGAATGAGGGACTTCCAGAAAGTGGGTCCTGTATGTAGAGAGGCACAAAGGGTAACAACATAGCTTGTATATACAGAGTACCGTCGGTGGTTTGATGTGGCTGGAATACTGGGTGCAAGGAAGGGAAAAATGTGCTATAGAGGTAGACGTAAGATATGTAGATATAGGTAGGTAGGTAGATAGATAGATAGATAGTATTCCATCAATTCTAAGATGCATATGCTTTTTACATTTTAACATCCCTGAGTTTGGCATTCATCTTTCACATGATAGCATTTTGCAGTCACTGTCATTTAGGATGTTGTTATTGCCAGCATATATACAAACTTGATCATAGTTGCTCCAGGTTCCAGTTGAATTATATTCAACATGTATAGTTAATGCCATTAAAATATCTTTAAAAAGGTTACACATAATTCAGCATTGAAATAAAAAAGGATTATTGTTTATGTAGAGAGGCACAAGAACAGAGCAGCAAGGCTTACATTTGATAGAAAAGCAAGTAAATTTAGGGCGCCTGGGTGGCTCAGTCGGTTAAGCGACTGCCTTCGGCTCAGGTCATGATCCTGGAGTCCCGGGATCGAGTCCCGCATCGGGCTCCCTGCTCGGCAGGGAGTCTGCTTCTCCCTCTGAGCCTCCCCCCTCTCATGTGCTCTCTCTCATTCTCTCTCTCACAAATAAATAAATAAAATCTTAAAAAAAAAAAAAAAGAAAAAAAAGAAAAGCAAGTAAATTTAAAAACATTCTTGCAATAAATAAAATTAAGAATTCTAAGTGATAGGGGTGCCTGGTGGCTCAGTGGGTTGGTTTCAGCTCAGGTCATGATCTCATGGGTTGTGAGATCAAGCCCCACATCGGCTTCACGCTGCATGGGGAGTCTGCTTAAAAGATTCTCTCCCTCTGCTCCTCCCCCTGCTCTCTCTCTCAAATGAATAAATAAATCTTAAAAAAAAAAGAATTCTAAGTGATAAAAAGTATTATGTCACAGTTTGCCATTTTTTTCCTTTCACAGTTTAATTTGCATTCTTTTTCACATTTACTTTAGTACCTAAAGTAATGATGCATCCTATAATTAATAGTATGTTAGGTTTGATGAAGCATTGGCTATTGATAATTGAATGCAGAAATACTCTGTACTTGTTTTATTCATTTTTGTTTTGTTAGAATAAACTATCTTAAAATATGAAAAGTGAGTTTACTCCTCTGTCTTTAAAGAACAGGCAATTGAGTCTTGTATTATTGATTCTGAGACTGTGTCCTATAGGAAGATATTAGTAGACTTGGCATTCAGATGAGGTAGGCAGCCCTGAGGACACACACACACACACACACATACAAACAATACACACACACACACATATACACAGGTCTTGACTCCATGACATTAGGGTGGACGGGAGAGGTAGAATTTCCATAGAAAAGGCAGACAGAAGGATGGAAGTTCCTATGGAAGGTAGGGTCTTCTAGATCATTTGCAGTCTTGCCGACGGGCTGGATTTCCTATAGGGGTAAATGAACATGTCTATATGGGGGCTGGGTCCAAGCTCTAGGGTCTCATCAAATGCCCTGGAGGCCAAGCTTAATGTGGAGCAAATGGAGTTACTAGTCCTTAAGCAGACCATGGAGACCTAGACAATGAGTTTCTTTAGCATAACCAGGAAGATAGATATTCAGAGGCTTCTTTTCCCATGTGTCCTAAACTCTTCAATTCCTAGAATCTTATTAGAGTACAAGATGGGAGGCTAAAAGTATGAGATGAACCAAAAGTATAAAAACTTATGGACACTGAATTTTTCAACAACCTTGGTTAGTAGAGGCTCAGAGATTGGTGTGAGTTGATTTAAAAAAGAGATAAATGTGACATCTCATCTGCTACAAACATTGAGAAGAAATGTATTTCTGTGATCAGGCCAAAGAATTCTGAAAGCAGAAGGGGCCATTGACTGGGGTTTAAATTAGGAGAGTAGGTTAATTATATCTTTGATATTCTTACAGCAATCAAGACAATGGAAGTAGGGAAGGAGAGGAATGGGGATGTCATCATTCAAGTAGGATGTGTATTTGGCAAATAGACATGGAAGAGTCAAACATTAAGAAGAGATCTGTGTGGGGCACCTAGGTGGCTCAGTATCTGACTTGATTTCAGCTCAGGTCATGATCGCAGGGCTGTGAGATCAAGCCCCTCTGCACTGAATGCAGAGTCTGCTTAAGATTCTCTCCCTCTCCCTCTGACTCTCCCCCACCCCACCCCCCGCATTCAGGCACATGCTCTCTCTCTCTCTCCCTAAAACAATAAAAAAGAAATTAAAAAAGAAAAAATCTGTATAAGGAAACAATGTTTTAAGTTAAGAGATTCTGAAGGAATCCCGAAATCATAAAGCAGAGGCAGCTGATTACTCAAATGATCTGTAAACCTATACTTTATGCAAGACATTTCTATATTTAAAGAAGCTGGATATTAGTTCCTGGCTGAAACACACTATTTGTCCTGTCTTATGATACAATCAGGAATTCCAGATAATATGGAGGGTGTATAGTGAAGCTTTTACCAAGCTTAGTCATCAGGTAAGACAGACATTAAGGAAAATGGTTTCTTCCTATCATGAACCACTGAGCCACAGGGTGCAGCCACACATCATATAATTGGATATTATAAATAATCACATCCTCTTACAACTTTGAACTCTTGATTTTGCAGACCTTTATCTTGGTTTTGGTTTTCTTCTATAGGATTTAGTTTATTTTAATCCTTTGTTTTCAAGTGAGTGGTAAGGGACATCATTTACCCATAGTATAATCTCCCTCCTCTTAGACTCAGCCCATTGGAACACGATCCTTGTTCTAACCACCATGCCCAGTAACAGGCTGATCCATCCCAACACATCTCAACCCGACCCTCAGTATGGAAAGATAGGAGAAAGACTGAATCAGTTACATGTTCACCAAAGAGGAGGTTGGCAGGCAAAACCTGGCTTCCAAAGCAATGGCAACTGATAACCAGGAGAGAAAGAGTCCTCAGAATTTTTACACATAGCATTTGGATTTCCCAACAAGTAGACAGAATGCCCAAAAAGATGATGAATGGGAGTCAATATCAGAAATCCAGACGAGTAGTAAGCATCAGGCGAACCAGTCAGTTCATGAAGCTGATGAATTCAGGGAAGAGGACTGGAAGCAATTAGACAGGGAGGGCTCTTGCCCTAGGAGAGAATTTAGGTACTCAGACAGGGGCTAGACCAGAGGCCTGGGGCTCTGGGCTACCCCAGTTAACAAATCAAGCAAAAAGACTAGGTACTGCATCTCAAGAATAAGACAAAACACAACATCCCACCAGGGTAAAAGTTTAGAATTATACTCATTATCAAGGGCAACTTGAGCTTGGATGAGAATAAGGAGTTCGAATCACTGAATTATCTTTTATGTCATCATCATCATCATCATCACAGACAACAGTTATTAAGTCTTTACCATGAGCTAGGCATCACTAAGTGTTACAAATACCTTATCTCATTTAAAAGACACAACAAACCTATGAGGTAATGCTATTAGTACACTGAGTTTACAGTTGAGAAAACTGAGGCACAGAGAAATTAAAGAACTTCCAAATGGAATAATTGGTTAATATATGGAAAAGTAAATTTGAATACATGTCTCACTAGGATAAGTACCAAATATTTCAGATATTTAAATATAATTTTTCCAAAAAAATTAGAAAAAAAATAAGGTGAATTCATTTATGACCTTGGGATGACACAAAATCCAGAAGTAATAAAGAAAATTATAGATTTGTTTAATTACATAAAATAAAAATTCTTAGCTAGCAAAAGATATAGTAAGCAAAGCGAAAAGATAAGAGCAAACTTAGGAAAATATTTGCAACTTACAACACAGAACAGGGAATATCCTAATTTATAAAGAGCTTTCAAAAATGAAGAAAACGAAGAGAAAATCCTATAGAAAAATTGGTTGGAAATACAAACATAGAACACACATAAAGTGAAGTTAAAATTTTTCCTTAATCATATGAAAAGAAGCATAAATCACTCATAAGAGAAATAGAAATTAAAAGTGTACTGAGATTAGCAAAAATCCAAAAGTTTAACAATACACCCAAATGTCAGAGCACTCTCATACGTTAATGGCGTGAATACAAAATGATATAACTATTTGGAAGGGAACTTATAGTTTCTAGAAAAAGTACATACTTATTTTACTCTGATTCAGAAATTCACTTTTAGGAGTGTATTCCACAGGCACAGTGTAAAATACAAAAATATAAGTGCACAGGGCCATTAATGTAGGATATTCATAATAGCAAAACTAGAAACAAAATCAAATGTCCATTAGTAAGGGGCTGGTTGGATTCATTAGTGTATATCTTAATACTATGCAGCTATACAGAGTGAGGAGGTGGGAAATATATCTGTATACTCCTATGGAGTGGATGTACTATTAAATGCAAAGAGCAGGGTGGAGAAAATGTGTAAAGTATGCACCTACTCATCTAAAAAAAATAGGGAATTGTGGTAGGCCAAATAATGGTCTCTCCACCAAATATGTCCTGGTCCTAATCCCTAGAACCTAAAATATATTATTTTACATGGCAAAAGGGACTTTTCAGATGTGATTAAATTAAGGGCCTTGAGATGGGAGATTGCCTTGGATTATTCAGGTAGGCCCAATGTAATCTCAAGGGTCAGAATGGACGCAGAAAATGGGGATGTGACTAATGAAGAATGGACAGAGAGATACAACATTGCAGCTTTGAGGATAGAGGAAAAATGCCACTAGGCAAGGAACATGGATGGCCTCTGAAAGCCGTTTGTGGCAAAAAGCAAGGAAATGGATTTTCCCATGGAGCCTCCAGAAATGCACACAGCTCTGCTGATAGATTGAGTTTTGCTGAGAGCCATGTGAGGCTCTTAACCTACATGACTACAGATAAAAAATTTGTGCTGTCTTAAAGCCAATAAGTTTATGGTAATTTGTTATGGCAGGAAAGAAAACACAAAATGAAAAGAATAGTTGCACACGGTCCATGGGGAGAAATAGCGTAAAGTAGTCAGGGATAGAAACTAGACTTGTTTTATAGATTTGACATGGACCATGGAAGTATTTTACATAATCATAAAAAACTAAAGTAAAAAATCAATCTACAAAAACAAAAATAAAATGAAGCAAATCAGTTGGTAGCATAACCAAACAGATTCAAAGTGACTTAAAACACAGTTATTTGGCTGAAATTTCTTATATGTTATATTCTAAGAACAAAATATTTTTTTAAACCACAAGGATAAAAATCTTACACTATTTTTACTAATTATATGGCAGGTGGAAAATTTTTATTATTCTGAGAATATTGTGGATATATTGGGGATAAAGCAAATGAGAAATATTTGATATTCTAATTCTGTCATTCTGCATCATTAGAACTCAAATTCTAGGCATGAGGAAAAGAGATTCAGATTTAAGATCAAAGAGGTTAAATAAAAATTCTGCACTCCTCAATATGAATTCAAAGTATCAATCTAAACTTGTAATGAATTCTACTTAAAACAAAAATTTTCCTTGCATTGCTTAGTGAAAAGACCTAGAAATAATGACCAATCTCAGTGGCAATAAGCATTCTTAGTGCCCAGATTATAATCTCCAAATACAATTTCCCACTATAGGAACCAGAACTCCTTGGAGATTTCAATTTTTCGGTCTTGGAAAGAAATGTACATACTAGATCTGGTCATTTTTTTTTATGCTACATTGCAACAAAGCTATAAAAGAATATGAAAATCATATCAAAGTACACAGGAATCTAAGAGTCACCCATTGGTCAAAAATGGGTGAGAATAAATAAGGGTAATAATTGCAATTAGATTGAAGAATTTCAAGTACATTTATGTATATGAGTTCATAAAGATAAATTATTGGTCATTGTTAAATGCTTCTCAAGTATCAACTCTTTATTTGAGTACCGGTCTTTCCTATGCAAACTACAACTTTGGATAACCCAATAGCAGATGAGGGAAAGTTTCTCTTTAAACAGATATTTCAGCTAATAAATGAAGAAGGAGGGATAGATTTTGAATATTACCATTTTGCAACCCCTCATGAATTAGTGGACCTAACCATTGAATCATCAATGGCTGTTGATATCACAAAAATGAGAGAAGCAGAAATTATGTGCTTGTTGATGGTAAAACACAGCACCTATGAAGTACTCTTGCCCAGAAAAAAGTACTCAAAATGATCAAGCTTCTGGGTCCAAACACCAACTTACCAGTAATTGGATAAAGAAACTTGATAAATGGCAGCACAATTCTGCACTAAGTAAAATTCAAATGATGGCAAGGTCTACAGATAAGCCAGTTTCTTTAATAAATAGATTCAAGGGAAGAAATGTAATGGAGGAAAAAGATAAATTATAGAAGACCTAAGACATTTTTAACCACTCAATGTTTAGATCTTCTTTGGATCCTCATTCAAATAAAAAAAATTATGAGATAATTAGAAATTTGAACATTTACTAGATATCAATTATATTAAGGAATTTTAAACTTTGTTAGTTAAGATCTTATGGTTTGTCTTTTAAAGAGACTTTGTCTTTCAGAGATGTATATACTGAAATATTTGTGGAAGAGCTCATGTGAGGCCTAGGATTTGCTTCTAAATAATACAGAGAGGGGAATGGATGGGGGTTGAGATGAAACAAGATTCGCCATGAGCTCATAATTGTTGAAGCACAGTTATGAGTACACAAGTATTTTGGGCTTGCTATGTTATTTAGCATACATTTAAAATTTTTTCAGAAGATAGTAGGAAGGGAAAAATGAAGGGGGGTGGAATCAGAGGGGGAGATGAACCATGAGAGACTATGGACTCTGAGAAACAAACTGAGGGTTCTAGAGGGGAGGGGGGTGGGGGGATGGGCTAGCCCGGTGATGGCTATTAAGGAGAGCACGTATTGCATGGAGCACTGGGTGTTATATGCAAACAATGAATCATGGAACACTACATCAAAAACTAATGATGTAATGTATGGTGATTAACATAATAAAAAATTTTTAAAAATTTATAACATGTATTTAAAAAAATTAAAACAAATACTAATGAGGTAATGTATGGTGACTAACATAACATAATAAAATAAAATTTAAAAAATAAATTTTTTTTCCACTATAAGAATATCTTATTTTTAAAAGGAATATATATACTGTCCAGCTTGGTTGTTTTCCATTACTCTGTCTTCCAGCTCACTGATCCGTTCTTCTGCCTCCTCTAACCTACTGTTGATTTTTTCTATTGTATTTTTAATTTCGTTAATGGTGTTCTTCATCTCTGAATGGTCCTTTTTTATATTTTCTATCTCTTTGTTGAAGGTTTCACTGAGATCCTCCACTCTTTTCTCAAGTCCAGTAAGTATCTTTATGACCATTACTTTGGATTCTTTATCAGGCATATTGCTTATCTCTGTTTCATTTAGCTCTTTCCTGTGGTTTTGTCCTGTACTTTCATTAGGGAAATATTCCTCTGTTTCTTCATTTTGTCTAACTTTCTATATTTGTTTCTATGTGTTAGGAAAGTCAGCTATGTCTTCTCATTTTGAAAGTAGTGGCCTTATGAAGAATAGGTCTTGTGGTGCCCTGTAGTGCAATACTCCCATTCACCAGAGCGAGGCATTTCAGAGGTTGCATGTACCCTACTATTGTGGCTGAACCTCATTTGCCTGAGGTCCAGTGGGCTGCAATGTCTTACATTGCCTGTTAGGGGCAGGGTTTGGTCCCTGTGCCATTAACGGGCCAGTCTGGGGCTTCCATGGGCTTGTAGTTGGGTGGAATCAGCAAGTTAGACAAGACGCCTACCCTCATCCTGTTTGCCTGGGCAGCAAACTTCCTAGAGAGTTTTTGTTGTGAGTAAGGGTGGCAGTCAGACCAGATGCTTGCCCCCAGACTGTCTGCTAGGACTGCAAATCCAGTGATGGGCAGGGTACTCTGCACTGCCAGTTATAAGGTTGGACTAGTGAGGCTACAGTCAAACTAGTGTATATAGTTAACTTCCCTTCTTCCCAGGGCACTAGTCCCTGTAGGGGCCACTTGCAGGATGAGCAGAAGAGCAAAAAGAAAAGAGAATAATAAAAAACAAGAATCAAGGGGCGCCTGGGTGGCTCAGTTGGTTGAGCGACTGCCTTCGGCTCAGGTCATGATCCTGGAGTCCCGGGATCGAGTCCCGCATCGGGCTCCCTGCTCGGTGGGGAGTCTGCTTCTCCCTCTGACCCTCCCCCCTCTCGTGCTCTCTGTCTCTCATTCTCTCTCTCTCAAATAAATAAATAAAATCTTTAAAAAAAAAAAAAAAAAAAAACAAGAATCAATTAAGGGAACTCAGTGACATCAACAAGCATAATAACATTCACATTATAAGGAGCCCAGAAGGAGAAGAGAGAGAAAAGGGGGCAGAAATCAAAGAAGAAACAAACAAACAAACAAATAAATAAACAAATACATACAATACTATATATATTACATATATGTATGTATACATATATATGGAGATAAATGAAAATGAAAACACAATGTTTCAAAATCTTTGGAATGCAAGAAAAGCTGTTCTAAGAGGGAAGTTTATAGCCATACAGGCCTACCTCAAGAAGAAAGAAAAATCTCCAATAAACAACCTAACCTTACACCTAAAGGAGCTAGAAAAAGAAAAAAAGAAGAAATATATATATATCTATGTATATGTAATAACTTATACAAGTCCTCATAGCTAGTAAAAAATGAAGCTGAAATTCAAATGTGATGCCAGGCTCCTTGCTCTTTACATTGACTGCACTGCCTCTAAACATGAACAAGAAAATATTCCCTCAATGTCTGTCAATTCATTCTTTCTCACCAACCAATTAGCTACAGACTCCAAAAGGGGAAGTTTGCCTTCCTGGTGAAATTTGCAATATTACATTGCTGACGACACAGGGTAAGATCTGTGGCTCTGTGCCTGACCACCCACAACTACTGAAAATCGTTGATGTCTCCATAGAGAAAATACATTGTAGACTCCTGTGGATCCCCAGCAGTGTGGCCCAGATCTTTGAGTAACACTAGCTAGACAAGTGTGAGGATCAGGACATAACAGGCTCAAAGCATCACTGAATTAATTCCACTGAATATGTGAGAAGTGGGAGGTCAAGAAGGCTGGAGAAGGCTTAGAGCTAACACTGAGAAATAGCAAACTGTAAGTTTTAGAATCAGAGATGTTGTGGTCAAGGTAGGCAGAGCACCAGTGGGGAAGCTGGAGACAGGACACCATCAGATAGATGTGAGGAGGAGACAGGAGGTTGATTAATGGGGAGATATTTACCTTCTGATTTCCTTTTTCCACTTGTTAGGGATAGTTGGGTCTGGCAGGCGGCAGAGCACAAGGACCTCATACACCCAGTGGGACAGTCAGAGGAGAACAGGATTGAAACATTTCTGATTGAAACAGAGGCAAAGGAGCCAGGCTTGGCTCAGAAGACTTTTTGAAATCTTGGTTCATTGATGAAGGTACAGAGGGGACAAACTGCTAAGTAGAAACCTAGACCTGTAAGTGAGTAAATTGAGTGTCAATGGGCCATATCAACTGGGGAAAAAAATGTCTAAGTACTCTGCCTGTCCTTATGTAAGAGTAAAAATATCTAATTCAAAGATTTAGAAATTAATAACCAGTAATTTGGATACTTGCTTTCCATGACATCCAAATGTTTGGCACGGTATAGACCAAACATCTGGGTAATTTAAAAACTTGACTTCTATCCTGGTCCTTTTGGAAGATACAAACTCACTAAATCACATAGTCAGGAACTGAAAGCCAAATTAACATATGACTGACACTGAATCAGAAAACAGACCAGATTGCCTACGGTTAGAAAAAAGAGGTCCTTGCTATTCAAAGTATGGTCCATGGACCAGAAGCATGGGCATCACCTGAGAACATTTTAGATAGACAGAATCAGACTTATCAAGCCCTACTGAATCAGAATTCATTCTAATACCTACCCCACAGGTGATTGATGTGCAAGTAAAGTGTAAAAGCACCTCTAGAGCATTCAACATTATTACCACCACTGTCATAGCTACCATTTATTTAGCACTTACCATGTGCTAATGCTATCTCTTCACATGAATTATCTCATTTCAACTATGTGAACAAATCACCATTATTATTCCCATTATAGAGATGAAAAAACTGACATAAAAACATTTTAAAACTTGAAAATTTACATGGCTTGGAAATGGTGGAGCTGGGATTCAAACTCAGGTCCTTAGAACCTTTAAGTATGAGTCTTAAATAGTTTTCTTATCCTCAAAACTGGTCATACCCATTGGTAGTAATGCCTTTGGTACCATTATGTTTGATTAAGAATGAATATATTTTGCTTAGCGTAATACCCTCTAGTTCCATCCACATCATTGCAAATGGCAAGATTTCACTTTTGATGGCTGCATAATATTCCATTGTATATATATACTACATCTTTCTCCATTCATCTGTTGATGGACATCTAGGCTTTTTCCATAGTTTGGCTGTTGTGGACATTGCTGCTATAAGTCAATCAGAGAAAGACAATTATCATATGATCTCACTGATATGAAGAATTTGAGAAACAAGACAGAGGATCATAGGGGAAGGGAGGGAAAAATGAAACAAGACTCAACCAGAGAGGGAGAAAAACCATAAGAGACTCTTAATTTCAGGAAAAAAACTGAGGGTTGCTGGAGTAGAGGGGGGTGAGAGGGATGGGGTGGTTGGGTGATGGACATTGGGGAGGGTATATGCTATGATGAGCGCTGTGAATTGTGTAGGACTGATGAATCACAGACCTGTACCCCTGAAGCAAATAATACATTATATGTTAAAAAAAAAAAGAATGAATATATTTCAGAGACAAATAAAGAAGGGAAGGACAGAGAGAGATTCATCCTCACCATCACAGAATTTTTAAAATGACTTAAGTCCAGAGTCCATAGTCTCTCATGGTTCATCTCTCCCTCTGATTCCCCACCTTTATTTTTCCCTTCCTTCTCCTAATGTCCTCCATGCTAGTAAAAAATGAAGCTGAAATTCACAAATAAGTGAAACCATATGATAATTGACTTTCTCTGCTTGATTTATTTCACTTAGCATAATCTCCTCCAGTCCAATCCATGTTGATGTAAAAGTTGGGTATTCATCCCTTCTGATGGCTGAGTAATATTCCACTGTATATATGGACCACATCTTCTTTACCCATTCATCTGTTGAAGGGCATTTCGGCTCTTTCCACAATTTGGCTATTGCGGATTTTGCTGCTATGAACATTGGGGTGCATATGGCGCTTCTTTTCACCATATCTGTGTCTTTGGGGTAAATACCCAAGAGTGCAATTGCTGGGTCATAGGGTAGCCTATTTTTTAATTTTTGAGGAACCTCCACACTGTTTTAGAGGGGAGGGGGGATGGGTTAGCCTGGTGATAGGTATTAAGGAGGACACATACTGCATGGAGCACTGGGTGTTACACGAAAACAATGAATCATGGATCACTACATCAAAAACTAATGATGTATTGTATGGTGACTAACAAAATAAAATTTAAGAAAATGTTTTAAAAAATGAGTTAAGTCCAGATTTAAAACAGTGAAGTAGAACAGAAAGGGCAAGGCACAGTGAGAACTGTTAGAAACATTTCTTCACTGATTATTCCAACATTAAAAGATTCCATGTCCCAGAGAAATATTTAGCTGAGAGAAAAACAAAATTAACATTTTATGTTTCATCTGTTTCGACAAATACATAATTACCCTTAACCTGGCAAAGATTTTCCTTGTTGTCCCAAATGAAAATGGACTAAATGCGACATGATTTTAGAATTAATCCTTGCTATAGTTAGGATTTGCTACAAAGCAGCTGTTTCTTATTCTCGTTTCTTGAGGATCATGTGCTGATTATGACAGACTTATTAAATGTCTTTAAGAGGCTATCTGTGAAGCCGTTTTTGGCTGTTTGTGAATAGTTCCTGAGTTTTATCACAAAATTTCTGCCTGATTCTCTTGATGTAGGAGTGGTTTATATTAAGTAACTGAGAGATAATAATCAGAAAGAAACAGCATGCCTCAAAATCTGAAACAGGGCTGTTTTAATCAGTGTATTTTAATTTAGATTACTTGTAGCTTATTTTTCAAAGAGAGATTCCAGATTTCTAGAGTTTATAATTCTTTCCCTTTAAAATATTGCTTTGAAGTGTGCACAAAACACAGGCAGCGACTATGTCTGCATGATACAAATCACAGGTTAAAAAAGACGACATTCTGTCAAAATTACTCCCTGCCACTGTCCAAGGCACTCCAAAGCATTTTGAACAGCTTTGTCCTCAATCACAAGCTCCTCTATAGGGGGACTTTTAAAGCACACTCCAGTGTGAGCCAGGCAATTTCTTCCACTGGTTCCCAAGTCTCTTATCTTGATTTTTTCCAATTCCCTGTTGCACACTTTTCACTTTAATCCTTTCTTGTTCTGTACACTCTACTGAGAACTTAATTCAGGCTGTTTCTACTCAGGGAGTTCTCCGTCTGTTACTGGTGTTTATTCTTCATTTTTCGCCCATGATAGCCTGATAGAATTTTCCCTAAGACAGGTAAAGCCCTTGTGTGGTTCCTAGATATCACCATGGCATTCCTAGTTGAGCTGACTACAATCCAAGTTGGCTTGACTGAGACTTTTGTTCCCAACTCAGTGCATCTGCACATAGTTACCTACTTTTTCTTGTAGGGTGGTCCCAACAGAGGTCACTTAGTTTAATGGGAAATAGGAATTATTTGCTCCAAAGAGTACCTTATAGGTTTGAAGATTCCCATAATCCAGGGGTAATATGATTCATTCAACCACTGTTGTCTGTTGATCTGGAACAGACCTGGAAACTCAGTTGATTATAGGCAAGTGGATATTTCTTATTTGTTCACTTATTTGCAAGTTATTTAAAAAATTTTGATGAAGTAAGCTTATACACAGTAAAATGCACAGATCTTACATTTATATTTTCTACATACACCCATGTAACCATCATCCAAATGAAAATAAAGAACATTTCCATTATCCCATAAAGTTCCCCTTTGGCACTTTTCAGTCAATATCCCAGGCCAGAGACAACTGATACTCCCATTTCTACGTAGGTGGAGACATACAAAATGTACTCATTTAGGTTTCTTTCGTTCAGTATAATGTTTTTGAGATTCATTCATGTTTGTGTGTAGTTTGTTATTTTTCATTGTTGATTAGTGTTCCACTGTGTAACATATACAATAATTTATTTATTCAACAACTGATGGATACTTGGGCTATTTCCATTTTTTTTACTACTATAAATGAAGCTGCTGTAGACATCATGTATAAGTCTTTTTGTGGACATCTGTTTTCATTTCTCTTTGGTCTATGAGTGGAATTGTTGAGTCATGCTATAGTTAGTTATCTTTATTAGAAACTGCCAAACTATAGTCCAAAGTGGTTTTACCATTTTTTTACTTCCACTACCAAGGTTTAAGAATTCTGATTGCTCCTTTTTCTTGCCAATACTTGGTAATGTCAGTCTTTTTAAATTTCAGCCATCCATTCTAGCAGGTATGCAGTGTTATCTCATATGGTTTTAATTTTAATTCCCCTCCTAAATAATGATTTCATGTGCTTATTTGCAATCATATTCTTATTTTGTGGGGTGTCTGTTTAGATCATTATTTTAAAGTTTTCAAGTTTACTATCTTGTATCAGCAAACTGGGAGATATATATTTCCTCCCAGTGGCCAGAAAACTAGAAGGTGACATACATTGTACAGAGAGATCCTCCGTTCGAACTTTCCTGAAGCTATTTAGCACTACCAGCTGAGTTACTTCTTTAAGGGAAACAAACAAAAGTCTCTTTCAGAGTTCCAGGGATGTGCAGGGACTATGCTTATGATGGCCATTTCCATTTCCTCCTTCAGTCAAGTATAATCATTATTGTAATCCTTGTTCTTAGTAGTAGATGAGCCGTGTCCTTGCCTTCCTGGAGTTTACAGTCTTGTAGAAAAGTCAGAAATGCAACAAATGACGACAGGGAAAATAAATGTTTCAAAGGCAACAGAAATGGAGGACACTTGAAGTTCATGTAGCAAGCGAGACTCATACTCCGGGTTGATAGAGGAGATGGGGGGAAAGGGCCAGAGACTGCTTTCTTGATGAAATTACCTTTCAAATGAGCCCTGAAAAGTGAGTCAAAGTCATGGCAGGCAATAGGAAGAGGAAATGTGTTCCATTCAGATTGCTGGAAGGATTGGTGGTATCTATTCCGGGTGGAAATACCTGTAACCACATTTTGCGTTATGCAATGGCACCACCCCAGATTGCTACTCTGGCCCATTGCATTTGATAAATTGAGTAGGGGCTTCAGGGACCTCTGGTGGGACTGTAGCAGTAACAACACCTTATTTGTTATACAACCACGTAAGCCCATTTTCAGCTTCCTCAGAAATGATCACATTTCCTTTCTACTTCAAATACCCTTGGAACATAATAGCCTTGATTTTCTCTTACCTACCTCTTCGCATTGACAAAACACCAGCCTGGTGATGGTAAATAAATTCACCAAAAGGGCAGGCTTTATCTCTACACTGGGTCTCTATTTTTACCAGTAACTGCCAGCCTATTTATTAATACGCTCTTCACACTGAGCACTTAGCCACAGCTCTATTATTCTCCAGGATCTAGAAGTCTCAGTAAAAATCTTTCAACTCTATATGATGGATACTTGGGCTATTTCCATTTTTTTTACTACTATAAATGAAGCTGCTGTAGACATCATGTATAAGCCTTTTTGTGGACATCTGTTTTCATTTCTCTTTGGTCTATGAGTGGAATTGTTGAGTCATGCTATAGTTAGTTATCTTTATTAGAAACTGCCAAACTATAGTCCAAAGTGGTTTTACCATTTTTTTACTTCCACTACCAAGGTTTAAGAATTCTGATTGCAGGCTTTATCTCTACCACAGGGTGTCAATGAAAATAGCAGGCTCTTAAATTCAATTTATATTGCTAGCCATTCTACCAGTAGGCTAGTAAGTCTAACCGTAGAGTTTTGGTATATTGGCATGCTTCATTTGTCTGCATGGAACACCCTATACTATCACCATTATTGTTTTTACTCTTACTAATTACTCAATTCCTTTATACCACTGATATCCTGGATAGACGTCAGTACTTAAGCAGACTACAGAACGCTAACCATCTATCAAGGATGGCTTCCAGTACATTAGTGACCAGAACAATGAGTAACTAGTAATGTGGGAATTGGGCAGGAGATGCATATTGTTCTCCTTCTAGAACATACCTAGGACTTGATGGTACTGAAAACTCAAAGGAGTAACACTTAGAGACTACCAAGCTGGCAGAGATGAGCAAGCTAATAACCTTCCTAGCCTATATACCCTCTTTTCTATTTGTACCTGCTCTAGATGCTTATGGGAACTTAACATGCCCTCCTAACTATACCACAGTTCTCTGACCAGGGAATCCACCACACAGAGCAGAGTATATTTTATAGGACATACTGGAGTCTTATATGTAATCCATGGTGAAAACCTCAGTCCAAAGAGTAGTAATGGGGATCTGTTACTCTTCTATAGAACACCTGTGAACAGAATAAGGCTTTCCAGCAGGAAAACACAGGAAACATCTAATGAAGACTTTTTTAATCCCTTATTTCTCCTGCCTAAACTTGTGGTCCAATCTCATCATCTCTTTTATCCATCCCTGGTTCCCAGTCTAAGCCTGTGTCACCTGGGCTGACAGGGTTGAAGAAAAATTCAGAGAATAGATAGAATGAGACTAAAGTAATATTTAATGAGCTAAATGGCTAAGAATTTTCTAGAATTAAAGAAAGATAGAAGATGGAAGTCCTTAGATTAAAAGAGTATATTGAATGTGAAACAGGATAAAGAATAAAAACTTACAACCAGAAACACTACACTCAAATGCAGAACATTAAGGATAAAAATATAAAGGTTACCAGAGAGAAAAGATAAATGATACACAAAAGCATAATAATCATATTGGTAGCATTCAGTCAACTTAGAATTATATACAACTAAAATATATTTCAGGTATGGGAGTCTGTTATCCACAGACCCTCAGTAAAATAACTTCTAAATGGTGCACTTTAGCCAGAAGAAAAAGGAACCCAAATGCAAGAACTAATAGTGAGAAAAAGGTGTCTAAGTATTCATTATAGAAAAATAGTAAGTCATATTCATTAAGATAATAAAAAGAGGAAGTGTAACTTTTAAAATTTTTTTTTTTTAAGATTTTAATTTATTTGCGAGAGAGAGAATGAGAGACAGAGAGCATGAGAGGGAGGAGGGTCAGAGGGAGAAGCAGACTCCCTGCTGAGCAGGGAGCCTGATGTGGGACTCGATCCCGGGACTCCAGGATCATGACCTGAGCCGAAGGCAGTCGCTTAACCAACTGAGCCACCCAGGCGCCCCGAGGAAGCGTAACTTTGAAACCAGTAGAGAATTAAAAGGGAATCATGAATATTCCAATAATCCATAGAAAGAAGAAAATAAATAAAAACAAAAGAAAAAATCCAACAAAGGCATGGTAAATAGAAAATACAAATAAGTTAATAGAAATAAATCCAAATATACTAGCAATCCCAGTGAATGTAGACAGATTTTGCTTGACAAAACACAACAGAGTCAGAGATGGAAATTTTAAGAAATCCTGCCATATTCTGTTTTTTTCGTAAAGAGACAAACTAAAAGATAAGGACCAAGGGGGAAAGGATGGAATATTTAGGATTATTACATCTGGGGATAAATTATTACTTTATGTATGTATGTATGTATTTTTTTTCTGCATGATATACACAGATCTCCTGGGCATCTTTTTATCTTTTTATTTTATTTTTTCTTTCCAAGTTTTTATTTCAATTCCAGTTAGTTAACATACAGTGTAATATTAGTTTCCTAAACCAAGCAAAAATAGCAAAACCATAATGGGCTAGATTTGGCTACATTAGAAAAATACATAGGATGAAATACAGTATGTGTATGTATATACATACCTATGTATATGTATATGTGATTGCTCAGTGTCACTAGCAATCAGGCAAATACAAATTAGAACAATGAGACACAGTTTAGACCAAAATTTTTAAACTTTGTGTATTAAGTGTCAATAAGTATGTTGTGAAATGAGCGCTCTTACACACTGCTGGTGAGGAAGTAATATAGTGCAACCACAACCTGACAGAATCAAGTAAAGCTGAAAATGTGTACACCCTATGATTCAGAAATGCTGCTTCTTATGATGCAACACCAAGAGATTGAACATGCTCACAAGATGTGCAAGGATGTTCTTTGCAGCAAGGTAACCCTGACAATTAATAAAATAATGATCTATTGTGTTGAAAATACATACATAGGCAGTACAATTATGAAAACATGGGTAGGTAGTAACCATGATAGTTATGACTTTGAGAGGAAGGGAGGAGATGGATTTAGGGAAGGATAAAGACAGGGCTTCAGTTTTTCTGCAAAGTATAATTTCCCTTCTTTAAAAAAAATACACTATTGAGTGAAAAATAAATTGCTGTAGTCATATAATATGATATAATTCATATGATTATAAAACACAAAAATAATAGCACAGGTGGTTTCTGGATGTGTTTACATATATACAAGGGTGAAAAGTATAATGGGAAGGATACATTCCAAACTCAGGTAAGTATTTATTTTTGAGTAAAAGGATCGTAGGTTCGGAGATGGGAGACAGAAAGGACTTCAACTTTGTTATTTTTTAAGGTAAAGGAAGAATTAAAAATATTAATGATTATTCATTTTGAGTTGTGGATATAAGAATTTTGTATTGTTTTCTTATTTTTCTGTTTTTAAAATTCCTGCTTATTGGAAAACAAGTTTTAAAAAGGAAAGGAAGAAAAAAGAAAAGCTCATAGAAGATAAAGACAAACTACCAAAACTTTTGCCAGAGGAAATCATATGTGTATCTTTGTATGATTATATCATTATTGTATACAAAGAGGTATGCAAATAATTTACATATATTTTATAAATATACATTATGGATTTTTGTTATGTGCTTTTTCACTAATAAGAATATCACAAATGTTTCCACATGTTATTAAATAATCTTCCACATCATCATTTAAAAATATTTTAAATTGAAGTACAGTTGACACACAATGTTACATTAGTTTCAGGTGTACAACATAGTGATTGGACAAGTTCATATGTTATGTCATGTTCATCTCAGTGTAGCTACCATGTGTCACCATAAAATGCTATTGCAATATTATTAATTATATTCCCTGAGCTGTACCTTTTATTCCCTGACTTATTCATTCCATAACTGGAAGCCTGTATTTCCCACTCCCCTTCACCCATTATGCCCACCCCCCACCCCTCTCCCCTCTGGCAACCATCAGTTTGTTTTCTGTATTTATTCGTCTATTTCTGCTTTTTATTGGTTTGTTTATTCATTGTTTTTTTTTTTAGATTCCATATATAAGTGAAATCTTATGATATTCGTCTTTCTATGTCTGACTTATTTCACTTAGCATAATACACTCTAGGTCTATCCATGTCGTCCTAAATGACAAGAGCTCAACCTCTTTTTTATGACTAATATTTCATTGTATATATATACCACTTCTTTATACATTTTAGTGACTATATATTAAGTCTTATGGGTGAGCCAACATTACATAATTGAGTCTCTATTAGAAATTTTGATCCTTTCATATTTCTACTGTTAAAAGCAGTGCTCTGATGAACATTTGCGTAGATAATATTCGTTGGGTCATTTTTCTTTCCTGGGCCATAGTTTTTAAACGTAAGTGCTGCCTCAAAGTATACTCACCATCTTAGGAGTTTTGTTGCATATTGCCGATTTGAAATGCAGAAAGATTCTGTCAAGTTTCATTCACATCAGCAAAGTATAGGAGTCCTATTTCCTGAAATTTTCGCCAACCCTAGGTATGACTATTTTTTTCTTTCCTTTTTCTATTTTCTTTCTTCTCTGTTTTTCAGACTTTCATTATATGAACTTTTCTCATTTGTAAATGCATTTCTTTGTTTTAATCTTTGGGGCAATTGTCTGTGACAACAATTACCCTTTTTTTCAATGTCATTATTTCTTCTTTTATGTTTTTACAGCGAATACATTCTTACAATTAATAAAATATGCCAAAGAAGCTGCCACTTATTAAGTATGAGAAACTACAGGGGTTACATACCTAGACAGGATTCATGTCAACATTTAAAACAGGAATTCTTGGTTTATTGAATTTTGCCTATTTCTAGATAACCATGCAACATAGGGGCTACTGAGATGGTAGCTTTTTGGTAGGAAGGAAGAAAAGCTTCTGTTTCTCTCCATTTTCTGTGTGTCTCTCTGTTTGCCTCATCTACCTGGTAGGTGTAACCCCAAAGTAGAAAACTCAGTGTTGGACTGCACAACCTCACAGACCTGGCCTTGGGGGTAAACGGACCTGGAGGGCACACCACCTCACAAACACAACTCCTCTAGAAACAGGGGAGCATATGCCTTTAGATACCAATGGGGATGGCCGGGACAGAAGTTCTCTGTGGAACTCTGAGCAGGATACAGTTCGAAGTGAGGCGATCTGCTGAACTAAGAAATACAGACCAGCAATGAAGTCAAGTTTACCTGGAATTAATGAGTGAGATATTCCTAAGTTCCAGTAGCTCCTGTACAAGCCTTGCAAGCTCCTATGAGTCTAGACATGGACCTCAAGGCCTAGGAATCTTAGCCTATAGAAGTTAACCGCTATTTAGGTCAAGAAGGGTTATGATTGGGTACACCAGTAGACAATGAATCCAATAAGAACTTATTGAGCACCTATGTGCCTGACAGTTGATAAAATCTGAATAAATGGCTTTATTCTAATGTCAAGTCACTGATTTGCACTTAACCACCGAAGAGCCTTAGCTTTTAACGCACTATAAGGAGATACACTGATGAACATCTGTATGCAATGCTTCATGGTCACAAATCCACATGTGTTCCAGAGGAGCACAGCCTTTCTGGCCAGAGCTCTTAGATTTGCCTACATATGAAGACTGAGCAGAGCACAGGAGGTGCATTCTTTAATAGCTGAGCAATAATCTTAGAGAGCCCTGAAAATGGCTCTAAGAATTCAGAGGAAAAGCTGAGGGGCTATCTAGAATACCTATTATCCCCCCCGAATTTAAAACAATTCTGTTTTGGTATCAGAAATCTTTCTAATATTTTCTGTTATCCAGCTTTTATCAGCTCTCTAAACCTGTTGTCCTGAGAGTTTGACATCACCTTACAAGCATGGCTTTCAAACTAGGTGTGCACACAGGTCTGTAGTACGTTTACTTCTCCACTTAGATCCTCATTATCTGATAGAAGTTCCTCCATTTTTGAGAATCATGAACAATGTACAGATTAAACAATAGACTATCGTCCGGGATCAGGACACTAGAGTCTGGAGAGGGGCAGCCAGAGGGATGTTTTCAGTTTGCTTTTATGGCCTTTTATTCTTTTTCTTTCATCCTTTCATGTGAACACACTTATATTACTTGTGTAAAAAATGATTTGAGTACTAAAATAAGTCAGCAAACAAAAATACGGTCTTGAGGTCAGAAAGAGTGAAGTTCAAATTCTAGGTCTGCCTTTCACTCAGTGTGTGAGGAGGGATAGTTACTGATGCTGTCCAATCGTAGATTTCTTCATCTGTTAAAAAAGGATATAATTCTTACTTCCAGGGGCAGATTTGCATTTTGTAGGGCCTGCAGCTTGTGAAATTTTGGAGACTTTCCTTAAGAAAGAAGAATAGGAAATAGGAATGTGAAATTGGGGTGAAAATGAATATTTATTTAGAATGAGGAAAAAACATTAAATTTAAAAAATGACAAGTACCACAAGTATCAGAAGACTTGTGACACATGAATGCATTACTAGGATGCCTCTCCTGGCCTTGCAAGAAGCCAGTGGAAGGAGAAGCCTTGAGACTGAAGCTACATTAGCTTTAGGTAAAAATGCCCATGCTCGCTTCATATGGCCATTGAGAGGATTGAATGAAATGCAGTTAGTATCTGCTTAGCACTGAGTCTGACACACGTGACGTCTCCCATAGATGTAAATTTCTGTCCCTCTCCTTGTTTCCTTTTCTTTCTTTCTTTCTTTTTCTTTCTTTCTTTCTCCTTCCTTCCTTCCTTCCTCCCTGCCTTTCTTTCTTTTTCTTTCTTTCTCCTTCCTTCTTTCTTTCTCCTTCCTTCCTTCTTTCCTTCCTTCCTTCCTTCCTGCCTTTCTTTCTTTTTCTTTCTTTCTCCTTCCTTCCTTCTTTCCTTCCTTCCTTCTTCCTTCCTTCCTTCCTTCCTTCCTTCCTTCCTTCCTTCCTTTCTTTCTTTTCTTCTTTTCTCAGAATTTCTCTGGCAAAGGAGACTTTAAGGAGCTATAATCACCCCTAACTGTTCATCCCAAAGATTCCTACTTTTTTTTTTCTATGCCAGATTGAGGACATGATGGTGAAATTATTACCAGGAGTAGCAAGTGGACCAAATTAGATAAAGTGTAGGAAGTGCCTCCCTCATAGTGCCTGGTCTCTATTAAATGAATACCTAACTGCTGAAGTGGATTATGGCTCACTGAAATCAGACACTTCTCAGTAAGGCGAGCTTTATCTAAGCTACTTGTGAAATGAGGTGCGGGCACAGTAATAGAGATGGAAACTTAGGTCTGAGAAAGTGTTTTTTATCCTAAAAAGATCTTTATTAACTGCTTTGGAGAAATCTTGCCATCCTATTTAAAAGACCACAAAGCAAGCGTCTTGTTGAATCGTTAGCAGGTGAATCCAATTTCATGGCATTATCGTCCACCATGCATTCTGTCCTGTCCTGATTCTTTCCCCGAATGACATTTCCCAGTAAGTAAATAGAGCCAGACCAAATAAGCCCAGCATTCCAAGTATGAGTTTTGAGAGTGCTCTCATACAACTGTGTTTTTTACGTCCTTTACTCAATTGACATAGCTCACATTTTATATAGTTCTGAGAATCAATTTAGAATGATTTTTGTTGACATATGTATTCATGTTTCTTTTCAGTCAAATTTTTTTTTCCACTCTTTGTTCCCCCCTAATCTTTCTTGGAAAAGTGATAATGTAATTACTTTCTTGATAGGTGGATTGCTTTATTTTTTGAAGAAACTCAAAACAGGATACATAAGATATCTGTGATAATTAAAACAAAGAATAGAGACTTTTGTGGGTGAATCCATGCCAAACAAGAGCAAGTGACTTGAGGAACACATGAGTTTTTCCTGGAGAATTAGCAATCAAAGCAGTCAAATATAATTTTGACTCAAAGACCAACCTCCCCAGCAGACCTATATCATAATCCCTCCATCAGAAGATGGAGCTTCCACGTAAGCAGAAAACACAAAATCTGCTGCATCTGTTTGTCAAACAGCGAGATCCTCCCTTAAGACCGTTTCCAACCGAGTGACTGAAATCAATGGCTACAGACAGATAAAGATAGACAAAAATATCTGTTAAAAATCAGATATTTTGATTCTACACTGAGAAAACATCCATATGCTTAAATATAAAATTTTTGAATAAAATTCAGTCAAATATCAAAGAATTTTTCTCATTGTGTAGACAAAACAATGAAATAGCACCTTAGCCTTTCTGCATTGCTTTAGTGTCAGGCAAATGCAAGAAAAATGAACATTTTAATCTATAAAATGTCACTGATAAAGACTGAAGTAAAATCTAGTTTTCTGGATCAAGAACAGCAGGTGTTATACATAAGAAAACAAAGTCACCTTTAAAGACTACTTGAGGAAAACTGAACAAGTACTATAATTTATAATTTTAAGTATGGAAATAAGTGCAAAAGGATTGCAATTATGCTGAGTATGTAGCATTAGCTAGTGCTGTGATTCTGCTCAGTGGGTGCCTTGCACCTGGCTCAAGCTAGCACATTTAGGGCATGTATGCTAAGGGCTCTTGGAAAAATCCTTTGACGGGTCAACTTGGATGTTTACTGTTCTAACACAATTGAGTAGTTGATTAGTTAAAAAGACTAGTTAATTTTGTCATATGAAAATGAAGTAATTTTGTCACTTAATTTAAAACAGCCACCATTTAACACATATTTACTATGCATCAAACACTGTAAATACTAGGGCAGAAATATCCACTACACACGTAACCAACACAACTGCTGTGAGGATTACAGGGTCAACTAGGTCAGAGGTAGCACAGGCAGGGTCCATCAGTCTGTTGGACCCCAAAGCCTGTGCTCTTCTCTAATACATGTACATTTGTGAGCATGAAGCATTGTCTACACAGATGTTCATCAGCGCATTTCCTTACAGGGCATTAGCATTAACGCTCCTGATTAACCGCAAATCAGTGACTTGGGATTAGAAATCATAAAGCCGTTTATTCAGATTTCATCAATTTCCAGACACAGAGTTGCTCAATAAATGCCTAGCCTTGGTCTTCATGTGGTCTTCATTCCCAGGTCTTCATCTGAAGCTTTCAACCAAGGCTGTCTTCAGGTGCCTCTGCTGAGGACCCCTAATGGGGGAAAATCAATATGCTTTCCCCGCTCTCACCCAGTACCCAGTACTTTTCCAATCCTCGCTTTCCTACTCAGACTCAGAGTCCATAAAACTGCCAGAATCTTTTGTTCAGGGCTCCCTCAACAGTGGGATGATCCCCACATCTGCACAAATCCACCTGACTCAACCAGGACGCTCTGCCGTGGGAAAACAGACGAGCGTGAGTCAGCACTGTCTCTGGTTTTAGCCTCTCGCTTATGCCGCTGCGGCAAGTGACTAAGAGCTTAGCTTTTTCATTTTTGGCTTGTTGCTTTAAATGGCTACTGCAACACCTGACAGCTTCTCTCACTCTCTCCAGCTCCGCTGCACTCAACAAGATGGCTCTTCGTAGTTGTTTCATGTGGAGACGAGGGGGCCAGGCTGTATCTTCACATCAGCCATTTGTTGGCTATGATCCATGCTCCGGGAAGGTGCATAATCTTGGGAGGGGCAGTTCCCTGTGGTTGGGGGCAGTGCCCAGTGAGGGGCACAGTTGTAAAGCATCAGTTCTCAATATTCATAGCAGCGGGGGATGGTTCTTTGGCTCTGAGGAAAGATCTCTGTGTAACACCATGGTACCAACTATTGTCCACCTCTTGTACTGCTGGGATCCTCTTTCTTTTAGTAAGTTTTATCCCAACTGGGAACAGGGTCCTTAGAACTCCAGTTGGACTTTTCCTGACAAAGTTGGGGTTAAAAGGAGGAACTATAGTCCCTCAACAGTTCTCATCAAAGGTGTAACTGATACTCACCATCCCCCTCCTCGCCACCTACTCTAGATTCCCCTCCCTCTTGGCACGCACCTTCGCTAGACTAGGCAGTTAGCTGGGAGCCATGATCCAGACTCTTATCCCCGAGGGGTCTGAGCCCCTGGCTCACAGGCACTTAACAGACTGTGGTGACTGTATTCATTCATTGAACATTAAAAGTAGGCACAGGAACGCTAAGAGATACACTTGGTGTTTTGCTGTGTGTCAAACACCTTCTCTGTTCCTGTGTCTGAAGGCCATTCTCAGTGAGAGGCACATCTGTGACCTTTCAGCAGCAGATATTCCCAAGAACGAGGAGATACGTTAATTAGCCCAGAGGCAGGGATCTAAATGAAGTACCACGGTATCTACCAGAAAAAGAAATCAGAATTTCCGGGAATTTTCATGAATTCCCCAAATCTTAAGTTACTCCATATTTTCAGAACACTTTTTTATATGTTTAAAAAAAATAAGTTCCACTTCCGACCAAGATGGAGTAAAAGGAACAAAAATTACCCTACTGTCTAAGATAACACCCCCCCACCCCAAATAATTGTATCTACCTCATGGGGTTATGTGAAGATTGAGTTGATACAGGTAAAGGACTGATAAGCCTGACTGGCCCGGTGTAAGTGTTCTATAAATATTTGCTATTACTATTCTCATTACCTCATTTAGAATTTCCATTGACCCTAAAAAGTAGGTATTGTTTCCACTTTGCAAATCAGAAAACTGATACTTTAAAGGGTCAAGTAACTTCCCTAAGATCACCTAAATTGGACATGGTAGGTAGAGTCACAATCCAAACCAGGGTTTGTTTGTGCCCAAAGATCATTTGTATGATTAAATAAGTAATTGTTGTATGTTTGCTGCCCCTAAATTACCGATGTAGATTGTAAATCTTTTGAGTTCTTTTTTATGTCTAAGACCCAGGACAGTATCTTCACAGAGTTAGGCACTCAGTAAATGTTTGCTAACTGGAAGGATGAAGAGCTGATGCTTTCCTTTGCTTCTAGAGACCTGCCTGTTGCTACCTTGTCTAACTGTCCTATTGTTGATGTAATTTTTTTTCTTGTTTGTTGTAATTGCTCCAGGGCTGTACTTTCTACACTGATATCATATACTACACAAATAAAACCATTAATAAACTTAGGTGAGGTACAAACATTTCTGGAACTTGGTTCTCTCCCTGAAGAACTTCAAGCATATAACATAACCAAATTGATCTGCCCTTGCCCCCTCCTCATAAATGTGTGTCTCTACTCTTTTTATTTTTAATCCAATGACTATCATTAGAAGATCTACTTATTTTTTGAGTATGTTATTTGTAGTAATTTAGATAAATAAGGCAATTTAAAAAATTCAGTTGAGTAGGTACTAATTCCCATCTGATCCCCAAACCACTAAAAGAATAGGTGAAAACATTGGGTGTGCAATATGCCACTTGGAGATTTTTATAAACAACACATGAAATGAAATATTTTAGCAAGATTGTGGCATAATGTGCAGTTAAATATGTGAATAAGTTGACATTTTGCCACAACTTTGGTGGTAGGAAGAAAATTTGGTCTGTGTCACTCATTAATGTCACTATACAGTTTTCACTAATAAATTCATTAGGGGGCTAATGAGAGTCTCATGTGAATAATCAAGACCAGGATTTTCTTTCCTGGTAGGTTCACTGATCCATCTTAACAGTTAAACAGCAATCAGATTTCCTGGAAAAACAAGGTACAAAAAAATGGTCTGGTTGAGTGAAATGTAGTGGACACCTGTGAGTTTTGCCCATCCCCTTAAAATCCTCTATGATTTCCCCTTAAAAATACCCATCCCCTGTTCTTTGTTATGCAGTTGGAGTAGAGGTGTGCTCATGTGAGGGCATGTGACTTAGGTGAGGTTCAAATAAAGCACAGTGAAGCAGATGACACTAGCTGGGCTTTTATTGGCCTGTTAAAAATAAACAATCTCTCCTTCTGCTGGGGTCAGTGAATGGATAGACTATAAGGCAGTTGTTTCTGGCAGTCATTGTACCATCATAAGGCAGCTGACTTCCAGGGAATATGGAGTCCACATGGGAGGGAAGCATGAATCAAGAAGGAGAAGGGAGGCAGGCCGGGAGGCACATCTGATGACATTGTGTAGCCCTAGAATCCAACTGTACTTCAAGTTCACACTAGCATTTTCCAATTGTAGGAACCAATATATTTCTTTTTACCTTAAGCCAGTTTAAATTTTTCATTGCATACAATTGAAAGAGTCCTAATATAACAGCTATTACCTTATAAAAATACCAGTTTCCATTAAGTTCTGAAGTATTTTCTTAGATGGTAACAAAGACATTTTCCAAGTACTGAAGGTTATTTTCTACGCAGCTCAGGTGACCAGTTGGAAAGTGATATAGTCAATGGTTCTACCAGGCTGACTTATATTTCAATATCTATTAATATGTAATATATAAGTTTAATATCAATAAACCATTTAGTGTTTTGGAGTTAGAGGTCACAGTTTATATGCTCTTGTTTATTTTTGTTTTTGTTCTTATAATTAAGATATGCCTGGTTAGACTATTAAACTTAATATGATAATTAAGTAAAAATGACAGTAAATAATAATCCAAAAATTTTAATAGGAAATCACAAAGAGAAAGGAAAATGGAATTCTGGTACTCTCATTACACAATGCATTGTAAGCGTTCTAGCAACCAAAGCCAAAAGAAAATTAGATGAGGTTTAATAATTTCCACTGTCTGTTGAAAGGAAGCTTGTCAGTTATTCAGCAGAGACAAGCTTAACAAATCTTTAAAAAAAAATTTTTTTCTATACCTGAAACTAATATAATACTGTATGTTAACTGTACTGGAATTAAAATAAAATTAAAAATAAAAGCTGCAACATTTTTATTTGCAAGATATTTATATTGAAATCAGATGATTGATTAACATAACATAATCATAAAAAAATAAATAAAAAATAAAATAAAATAAATCTTGCCATCCACTTTTAAAAAGTTTTTTTTCTCCTCAGAACCAAGAGCCACGGGCTTTTTTGATTTATTTAGGGGCCTGGGTTTTTGTTAAAGAAGCTTCATTTTGTTTGCTCTGTTTTTGTTTTCTTCCCATTCATCATGTGGTTTGGTAGCGACTTTAATAAAATGCTGTGATAACATTTTCATGGCTTGCCTAATGCCTAATGATTAGAAAAGAAGAGATAGAAACCAGCTGGTTCAACCTTCCACCAGGCCAAGACTGCGGTGAAGTATCTTATCAGACAATTGAAACCACGTGCTCTAGCTCTGACCTGCTCAAAAGGTCAAGGAGGTAATGTGCAAATTCGGGATGCTTAGGCAAGTCTTTTAAAAGGACTTCTGGGTGGTAAAAGCTTGGCTGAAATGATTTCTTCATGTTCTTGGGAAACTCAAACCCAGTATTTTTGCACAGAGTCTGGGCAAAAGCGGTTGAATTTGACCTTGTTACTTCAAAGCCTCTACTGAACTCTTAAAGATAAAGGAAAACATCACGGCCTCGAAACAAATGGACTGCCGGCTCCAAGAAATCATTTGAAGGTACTTAAACAGTCAAAAGCCATTAATATTATCACCAAGTTGTACCCTTCTTGGGAATCCTAAAACTATAACACAGTTTCCTTTGTCGGCATCTATGTTTGTCTCCATGTCCTCTCCTTTTTTCAATCATAAGGCTCTTTAAGTGTTTCATCAAGCCATTTATGGGACTCAATTAGTCCCCTTCTCATTCTTCCAGAAGACTGTATTCTCTTTTCAAAAATTCAGAAAAAGCAAAATTAAAACCATGAGCTCAATCAGCAGTGTTTAGTAAGAGCTTCTTGTGCATCTAAGTACAGTTCTCGAACAGGGAGCTTTCAAATTTAAAACGGGTAAGAAGCTCAGGGGCATGATGTCACTGGGGGGCTTACAAAGTGAAAATGAGGATTGTTTCATCTTTACAATGATTTGTTCTTAAAATGGAAGCTTGTGGGGTGCCTGGGTGGCTCAGTTACTTAAGTGCCCGACTCTTGATTTCAGCTCGGGTCACGATCTCAGGGTCGTGAGATCGAGCTCCGCATTGGGCTCTGTGCTCAGCAGGTGTCTGCTTGAGATTTTCTCCCTCCCCTTTTGCCCCTCCCCCCTACACATGCACACTCTCTCTCGCTCTCTCTAAAATAAATTCTTAAAATACGAGCTTGAAGACAGCAGGGGATTGGTTAAAAGGATTATCACTTTATCAATTTTAGGAAGATGACTTAGGTTTCTCTTATGATTTATCAGTCACTTAGAAGAAATAACCTAAGTTTTGCTTATGTTCATGAAATAAGCTAGATTTAGTTTTGCTTGCATGGCTCAAATGGTTTTGTCTGCTCAGTGAATTTTCAAGCCTAGTCTCCATTTTGTATTTAACATCTGTGAGATCCCAACGTACTCAGTTTTCCCCTCTGCTTTTCAAGGCTTTGCCTATTTCATCTGCCTCATTGATAATTTATACACATACACCCTCAAGGCCTGAATCATTTGGGCTATGAATCATTTTACCAGAAAAGTCTCCTTAGATTAAGCATTTAAATCTCAATAAGGATTTGGGGGCAATAATGCAGGAAGCAAAGACAAAATAAAACAGCTTAAATTACATACAATTACATTTTTCTCAAAACAAATGTTAAGTTTTTGCTTAGAAATGCCAGTGTTTTCAGTTGCATGTAATATTGCCCTCCACAGTACCTCCATTTACTGTTAATGATTTCCAGAAACAAAAAATGGGAAACTGTGGGAGGAGAATAACAAGATACCTTCTCCAGATGACAGAAACAGTTATATGAAAAATGTAAATAGCAGAGATCCTCTTTGTCTATCTTTTTGCACTTGGATATGTAGTTGTTTATGAAAATTTTGCTTATTTCTATTGATGAATGCTTGCTTATCCCAAGTTTCAGAACTTAATAATGTTTACAATTTCCCTATGTTTGTAGAGATGATGACAATTGCAAGATGTATATTACAGAATAGCATTCTGATAGCATCCCTTATGTCAAAGACCATAGATCTGGAGTGTCTGTAACACTGTGTGTGACCAGCATATACCAACTAAACACTAAGACGTCTCAGAATATCTCCGTATAAAAAGTGTAGGAGCCACAGTTCTGTGTTGGAAGGGAGCACTAGAGGAATTGTCTTGGAAGCACATTACTTTACCTTAGACAGTATGTTTATTTTGTTTGGCTCAGTCAGGGGTTGGAAAGAGTAGTAGCGTTCTAAAGTCCCTGGCTAAGGCCCAGCAGCTCCTTGACTCTGTGTGACTCAGCTAAAAATACAGGTGCCCAAAATGAAACAGGCCCACAAATATTTACAGATAAGTGCTTAAATCACAGAGCTTTTAAGTTTTTAATTTGTTCCCTGACTCCTCCCATTGGCATCTGTGTATGGGGAAAAAAGGACTTTATCCCCATTCGAGCAAGCACTCTGATTTGTCACTTCTTCAAACCCTGGTCATAACTCGCCTACATGAAAGGATTTAACAATGATCATATATTATCTGATAATACTCCCCTGTTTCTCAAATCTTTATTCAATAAGGAATAAGATTTCATAGATCAGTGATTCTCCAAGTGTGGTCAACAACCATATGCTAGGAGAGTCCTTATCAACCAATAATAATAACAAAAATACAAGTCTTGGGGCGCCTGGGTGGCTCCGTTGGTTAAGCGTCTGCCTTTGGCTCAGGTCATGATCTCAGGGTCCTAGGATCGAGTCCCACATCAGGCTCCCTGCTAGGCGGGGAGCCTGCTTCACCCTCTCCCTCTGCTGCTTCCCCCTGCTTGTGCTCTCTCTCTGTCAAAAAAAAAAAAAAATACAAGTCTTTTCTTCAGCTGTGCCAGGTGAAGGACCCATCGCTGCACAGAATGTTGTTTTTAACCTATGCCTAAGGACTGCACCCTCAGTGAGTCATTAAGGGCTCCTACACTTTGAAAGCCATGAACTAAAACTAGCACCGAACTCAGCTGCGTTGCCACAGAAGCCTGACTTCCCTGCAAAGCTGCCATAGCCCGTGCCTGTCCCCGGCCACCGGATGAGGCACGAGTCCCAGAAAGGAGGTTTCGCTCCCAGTGAGTCCTCAGTATTCTTTGGACTTGCTCACGCTTTTCCATTACTTCCATTCTCGCTGTTCATTTAGATGGGACATTTGATTTGTCTTCATCATTATCCATTTCATTTACTGAATTCTTATAACATCCATATAAAATCTATATTTGATAAATTGGCAGGGTCTGAACAACAGATGGGTGGCTTTGAAACCTAAGTGTCGGGGGGTACAGAGAAGAGTAGATACCAATGCGAGATGCTCACAGCAGATGAGGGAGAAAGACAAATAAGACCATAATCGACATCAAAAGGAGAAATGTTGCCCTAGAGTTTTGTAAAAGGCGCTGGACATGTTTTGTTTCTCCTACTAAATTCTTGAGGCTTGCATCTATGTCTCATAGTTTTTCTGCCAGTGTCTTATGGCTAGTGAGAACTGAATAAATGTTTTAGTAATTTACTCAATAGCATTTCCTGTCTAACTTTTTAGTAATCCTAAATCCAAGGAATATCTAAGATTTTCTATGTTGAATATTACAAACCACGTATAGCCCTGAAATCCTACAGATTTCTATCATGTGGAATGTGTTGGTTCAATTTCTTTATTGGTCTCTTTATTACAGTGGTATAAATGCAGTTGTTTTTCACACCCCATACCCTTCAGAGTCCTTCACAGGGCAATCTGAATCTGGTCATCCAAGGTCTGCTAGCTCTTGTCAGAGGGGCAAGATGGCCACCTTCTGCCACCTCCTTTATTCTGCTTTCCTGCCTAGAACATACTGTGAGTCCAGCTTGGGCTGTTTCATGTCCTTCTTATGAATATCACTTCTCTGAAATGTCAGAAATCCATTTGCAACTGCAGAAGTATTGGAGTTAGCAAACTTTTGACACAAACATGAATTCCTCCCCTGTAATTGTTAAATTGGGTCTTAAATTACTTTATAATTTAATACACACTTAAATGTAGTATCTGTATTTGTTTACAAATATCCCTAAGGGAATTGTATACCTCCATACTAGAGTCTGTTGCATTTCCTGGTCCTTCCTTCCTAGAAAGGGGTGGATTTTGTTTTCATTGCCTTCTCCTCTCCCATGTAGAGCTATTCCTCAGGAAGATGGAATCACATCCTTTCGAGGTGGTCTGGTGAGACTAAGGGTCCCTGCATCCTCGATGGTGCATGACTCAACTATGGACAATGAGTTGTAGAGGAAAGTCCGTGTGGGGGCAGTTTCTAAGGAAAATTTCTACAGTAGGAAAGAAGGCCATGAGCAAGGAGATTCACTTTTCTTTCTCTGAGTGTTGTTTTCCTGAATGTGATTCCTAGGATGTTACAATGGGCTCCCTCTTAGCCTCAGAATAGCAGAGCTGTGAAGGAAAATGATGGGTCTTGCGGCTGAAGTCCTAAATTTATTGACCGACAAGGCTGCACACCTCAGGACTTCCTTTATGTGAGATAGATAAATAAATATTATATTTATAATATAATTTATATATATAAAGATCCTTTATGTGAGATAAATACATAGTTATATATATATAAAGATATATATATGTATATTTATTGAATTTCAAGACTTTGGAGTTGCAGTTTATGAAACCCACAGTTTCTAAAAGCATCCTGATAGGGCCTCTGGGTGTAAGTATAACCTCCAAGTTCTGCTCCTTGATTATTTTCTTTGGTTTCCTAGTTCTGGATTCTAGATTCTGGTGTAGTCTTTTTTTTTTTTTTTCCTCTTCATGTCCTGGATTCTTGTCATAGATGTCTTTCTCCCTTCCACACGTTTTTAGTGAGCAGTCATTTGGTGCCCACTCCTTCTCTAGGCATTGTGGGCGCTGACACACTGTCCCGATCCCCGTGTGAGGGCTCGGGCCTGCCTGCCATGGTGGAGAGCGGCTCCTTGAGTTTGTACACATTGTGCAGGCTTGCGATGCTTCCCATTGCTGTTCTTTCCAGAACTGAAAACATAATTACATTGAAGTCCACTTTGCTCTTCCATTTTCTGCTGCTCTGTTTTCTTTCCTTTTCCAGTTCGTTGCAGAGCAAAACCGTTCCTGACCCATAGAAAGTGCTAATGCTTCTAGAATGGTCCTTACCATCAAGCCTGCTCCCTCCTCACCTGTGCTCTGAGGTCTTTTACAGCCCTTTCCGGGGAGCACCAGAGTGCTGAGCCCTAGTGAGAGCAGGGGAAGAAGAATGAACAGTCCATGGCTTCTGTGTGAGTGGCTCAATTGCATGATATGGACCAGAGCTAACCTGTCTTAGAACGAGGTAGACCTTGTTCGGTGTGACACTGGTTCTCCTGGAGCCCACTGCATGCAGGAAATCCTGCCTGATGATGTCCAAGACTCCTGGAGAAACGGTGCTCTTTGGTTCCAAATCACAGATCTGAGCAAGTACCGCCCTGCATGAGATTAGATAACAAAAAATACATGTCAGTCACACCACAGACTAAGCTCTGGTAGGTACCTCACATAAACCACAATCCATTCCATGCCTTTTAAACCACCCGATTAAATTCTATAAGCTCATCCTTACAACTTCTCCGTAAGAGAGCTGAACTGAATTAACGAAGGGCCTGCCTATTGCAACTCACCCCTCAATTGCGTATCCTATCCATGCAATGTGGATAATTAAAAAGGTAAATCTTATACTTGCATCTCAACCTAATCCTTTCTTCCTCCCCCCATTCCCTCATTCTTTCCTTCCTTCCTTCCCAAGCAGTTCCAAAAAGAATGTAAATTTAGCCTTCTTTGCTAACACTGTGTTAGGAAGGATGCGAGGGAAAGCACACTCTCCTACATTGCTACTAAAAGATGAATTGGAATATCTCCAGAGGGAAGCTATCAAAATTACAAATGCACATCCTCTTTCACCTAGCACTCTGATTTTCAGGAATTTATCCTATGGATAAACACTGAGGGCCTAAATGGAACAAAGTTATTCATTGCAACATTATTTGTAATAGCTAAATAACGGAAACAATCTAAACGTTCATCAATCCTTTGTGGTTCATCAACGCAATTGAAATCTCTAGAACTCAAAAAAGAATGAGGAAGCTCTTCATGTATTCATATGAATTATTTCCCAAGATACAAACATTCACACATGCACACACACATCCACTCACTTATATATATTACCAGTTAAAATATCTTTGAAAAGGAAGGAACTACATTGTTTGGGAACTTGGTGAAAGAGAGGCTTTTCACCATTCAAGTTATGTTGGGATGCACTGAACAGAAAAATAAAAATAACAAGGGCTTATACGTGAAAGAAGTCCAGGGTAGGCAGTGCAGAGCTGAAGCTACAGCTCCATGAAGTTAGAGCCATCCTGAACTTCTCAGGTTTTCTATTCCACCCCTTAGGTTGTGACCCATTTTCATGACCCTGACATCAGGCCCTCTTGCAGGAAGCAGGAGGAAGGGTGGAGAAGTCCTTCTCTTTCCAGAAGGCCTCCCAGATTCCTACACACCACTGAGTCTGATTCTACCACAGATCACCGATTGGACCTTAAGTTTGTGGCCACACCTTTTTTCCAAGGAGTTTCTGGGAAATGTAATTTTGGGCTGAAGTAAGAAAGAAAGCAAGAAGTGGGAGTCTACTACTATCAGTCCTTCTATGCTTTTGAATTATGGAATAAAATACCCATTTAAAAACTAAGTAGAAATCACATTTAAAATGTAAAAACAAAAAACAAAACCAGCCTACAAATTTGTGCATAGGTCAGGCCAGCCTTATTTGGGGGCTTATCTCTGACCCCACTCTCCAGCTGATCCACTGAGGAGTTGCCCTTTCCCTACATCCTGTTTTGTCCCAGGTGGACCCAGGGTTCCCTAGAGTCTCTCATTCTCTCTGAAGCCAGCGCCCCCTAGTGGCCACCTTGGTAGACTAGGATTCAGGAAGTATCTATGCTTGCAAGATTTCCATGAAGTCATATTTTTACATCTCCCAAAAGTCATTTGCAGAATTCAGTCCACGAGGTAAATTCAGAACCGTTGGTCTTTGAGCATTATTTTAAAATATTATTTTCTTGATTTTATTGATGAAAGCAAAACTTTTTGCCACATAACTATGCCTGCATCATTACCTGACTTAGTTTGTGTATTCCAAAATAGGAAAACACAAAGTTGTAATTTCAAGCTTTATTTAACATGCTTAGAGCTGAGGAGCACTTAAGAGAGAATATAGTTAGCTTGAACTTGGCATCCCAAATGCTAGAGAAGAGTAATTCATATGATTTAACATGTAGTTATTAATGTATGCAATGTATATTCTATGTAGAGGTTCATTTAATCTTCTATATTATAAGCAACTTAATAAACACTTATTTAATACTTTACAAATAATTTTGTAACTGAAGCCAAGCACTTTTGCCATCCTTCAGGAGTTGCAGCCATTAAAACGGAGTAAATTAATTTTAAAAATGTCCTAGTCAGCACATTTTTCTTTATGTACTGTCAACATCAATTGTGAATAATAAATGCTAATAGCCGTTCCACCAATAATAATGATGATGATCAGGGGACTATTTGCTTCATTAAGTGTAATCATCCACCCACAGATATTTAGTCCTGGTATTCAGTATTTATATTTCCTAACCATTCACAAAGTAGGGCTATTTAGCAGAGTTTGTACTTAACACTGTGGCCTCTCCTATCCTACTGGCAATCTATGAGCAGTTTGTTGATTTTTTAGATTTGGACAGATGACTTCTGTTGGAGGAATCCCTTAATACCTGCTGCTCAGTTCTCCATGTGAGGGGGGTTTCCCCTGCACCCCACCCCTCCAGGAGGAGCCAATATTCTTGGCGAAACTTGACTGTGAGATCCATATAAATCTAAGTGGGTTATTTTGCCTCAGAACCAGAAAGCAGACCCTCAGCCCCACACCTCACGCTTTTGCACACTTGAAGCAGGGCCCACTTCTTACCTGCCCCTCTTGCTGCGCATTCTGCCCAGTGGCCTGGGCCTGTGGGACAGGTGTCTGGACAGATGTACAGGAGTGGCTTTTGAGGACCCAGCTCCCACAAGCCAGCTGACAGAGGTATATAAATTATTCCCTCTTTCTACAACAGAAGCGTAAACCAAAGACCCGAATAAAGCTTACATTTTATGGGGCGAATCCATAGGGAACCCCCAACCGGTCCTCTTCCCCCCAGATTTTACCCATTTTAGTAACTGACAATATTATTTGGAAACCTGGGGAGTCACCTTTGCCCCTTTCCTTTGCCTCACTCGCTCTACTTTCAGTCCATCAGCAGGTCCTGTCTGCTCTGCCCGAACATATATCTGAAGCACCCCCACTTCTCTCCTCTCCATACCTCCAGCACCTCTCACCGGATCACCATCCAGCCTCCTAACTGCTCTGACTGGTGCTCCCCACCAGCCCACCCTCATAGAGTGCCAACAGTAATCCTGAAGCGGGTAGATCCCCTGCTCAAAAATCGCCAATGGCTTCCAGTTAAATGGAGAATAGAATCCAAGACTCTTCCATGTCCTGCAAGTTTTGCATGTTCCAATGCCAGCTCCTGGTCAACCTTTCTCACCTCATCAGATTCTCCCCCTTGATGAGTAAGCTCTGGTTCCTAGCACTTTCTGTCCATTCCCATGACATGCTCTGCTCAGTCGTGCCCAGGGACCCTGTGCCTGAAAGTTTCTCCCCTCCCCTCTTCACAGGGCCGGTACCCCTCTCGCCTTTGAGGATGTGGTTTAGATGCCTGAATACAAATATCTTAGTGGCTTAAAAGTAAGAAGGCTTAGAGAAGGGTTCTTGGACCATCTTATCTTTACTCCCTTCACTAAGCTACCCCCCATTTTATATTATCAACAAATCCTGTGTATTTTCTTCATAGTACTATTAAGAATCCATGATTACTGGGTTTTTAAAAAGATTTATTTATTTGAGACAGAGAGCATGAGCAGGGTGGGGAGCAGAGGAAGAGGGAGAGGCAGACTCCCTGCTGACACGGGGCCCAGACTCCATCCCAAGACCCTGAGATCATGACCTGAGCAAAAATCAAGAGTCAGCTGCTTAACTGACTGAGCCACCCCGGTGCCCCCATGATTATTATCTTCATTATTATTATATTGTCTGACCCCCAAGCAAAGCAGGGGTTCTGTTTCATTCACCACTGTATCCCTGAAACCTAGTGCTTTTCCAGGCTCACGGCAACAACCTGATAAATATTTGCCGTGGGAATAACTGAGTGAGTGAGTAAGACTGCTGCTGATCTTCTTGTGCAGCAAAGACTTTGGAGGCACTAGATTCAGTATTATTCCATTATCCCCCAACAACTTGGCCCCAAACTTTTATTTGCCACTGAAGCATTCAGCACAGTACCAGGGATGGCCCAAAGAAAGCAGTGGCAAAAGCCAGAATATATGAAAGAAGCTAGCAAGAATATCACCACCTCGGGGACCAATATCTTCAAAACAAGCAAGTCCCATGTCTCTTGAGGTCACTTTTGTAGTCACACTTAGTGGCCATCGTGCCACCCAACATGGTGTCAGGTTTGCCTGGGGCCTTTGAACTTGTTCATTCTGCTCAGGGTGCTCTTCTCCCAGATACCTGTGTCCCTTCTTTCTCCACTGTCCGATAGTGCTCGGGTATCACATTCTCAGTGAGGCCTTCTCTGTCCCATTTAAATTGCAGTCCCTCTCCACCAGCACAGGAGCATACACACCCCCTACCCCATTTCCACACCCTGTTTTCCAGGACACTTGTTACAGTCCGATATGCTATCTACATTCATTCATTCATTCATTCATTTATTCATTTATTCATTCTGTGTCCTCTTAGGAATGTTTGTTTGGTTCACTGTTGTATCCTCAACCACATAATGTGATGCCTTGCACCCTGTTGGTGGTCAATAAATATAAATAAATAGGAGGTGGTGTATTGCAGGAATGAGAAATTTGTTCATTTTCCTAAAGTCTTCAGTTCTGTCTATGTTGACATCATCTACAATGTGTCAATGTAAAGCCAACCAGTTAAAATTTACTTTATTCGCAGACCAGCATAAGGCTGTTCAGGTTGTGTACTGCTCAACTCCAATGAGTCACATTCACAGAGTCTTACCTCCTGGAACTGGACATTTGTGCAACCTGCAGAGCCCCTGGGAGGAGGGAATTCCTGTTGTTGTTTGAGGGAAGGAAAAAGAGTGAACAGAAAGAAGGAAAAAAAGAATAAAGAAGTAAGGGGGTGCCTGGGTGGCTCAGTCAGTTAAGCATCCAACTCTCAATTTTGGCTCAGGTTATGGTCTCAAGGTCATGAGATTGAGCCCTTTGTCAGACTCCATGCTCGGCGGGGAGTCTGCTTCTCTCCCTCTCTCTCTCTGCCCCCCTCCCCCTTCCCCCACTCTTGCCTGTGCCTGCTCTCTCTCTCTCTAAAGTAAATAAATAAATCTTTGAAAAAAAAGAATAAAAGAAGTAGAAAGAGAAGCTGAAGAGGAGAGCCAGAGAGGAGAGTGTGTAGTAGAAGAGAAAGAGAAGAAAGAGAGAGCTAGAAAGGCCAACAGAGGAACTAGAACCTGGCCCCATACCTCATTCCTCTCTAGCTCTCCCAGCCTGTTCATCGAGGACCTCTTATACCCTCAATGCAGATTCCATATAAAACTTGAAAGTCAGCCAGCCACTTAGGCCACTCGCAGCTTCAGCTGTACTGATATCTAATAAATACAACAGGTACATAGACTGTCCACTTTAATTTTAAAAAGAATGCCTCTCTCCTACAGCCAAAGTTCAATTCATATATGGAATGCCTGCTCTTGATGTGTTAGGATGACTGAGCCTGGGGCTGTATGAACAAGAGATGGAGAACAGCAGTAGAAATGGGAGGAGTGGCCAAGAGATTGCAGGCATGGTCACAGTGGGGGTCTGCAGTGATTGGAGCATGGGCAGTAGTATGGTCTGCGGCATTGGGCATGAAATATAAAACCAAGAGATGAGAATGAAGAGACAGCAGGATTTTATAATGTAATGATAGAAAGAATAACACAGGATTCCAATGTTAGTGACCTGAAGAGTGCTGGTTCTACTGTTACAAAACTGCTATTAGAATACAAGATTTTGTATGGATCAATTGGGTAGAAGATGGAAAATTAGTTTTTAAATATCTTTAGAGGAAATTAATCTTTTGGAATTTTAGGCAAGTCCTATTGAATGGAAAGATTTATTAATAAAAACAACATACTATAGAGGAATCTGTATAAAAACACTTCATTTTTATCTTAATTATGTAAGAAAAAAACTGATTTTGACTATCAATTTCCAATTCCCCTTTCCTAATGAGGTTATACAGGAAAAATAACAAAATACAGAAATTTGAACATAATTAGGAAAGGAAATTTTAAAACTAAACCTCACCAGTTTCCAGAGATGTTTAAAGAAGGAAAAGAAAGAAATTGCACATATTTTTTTTGGCTCATAGCCCAAAGAACTGTACTCCAAGCTTCATAAGAAACTGAAGTAGGGAAAAAGCTGGCAAGTGCAAAAATAAGACAGGGATTGGGAAAATTTTTGGTAGAGGTACAGCTTGGTTGGAAATAAAAAGCTAAGAAAAAAAGTTGCATTTTATAAGAACTATAGTAGTAATGAAATCTTTAAGCCTCATTTATAAGAAACAGGTTAAAAAATGTAAAGATTTGACTGATGTGGAAATAGAAAACTATATGCCCTTCTCACTTTCTGCTAGTAAATCTTAAACCAGCTTCTCCACTTACATATTACCATGTGACACGGGACAATAAGAATATCAACCTCAAAGGTTGTCCTGAAAATTCAGTGTAATAATCCACACAAAAGTGCAATACATGCCATTTAGTAAGGGCTTCAATAAATCATTGCTATTCCAACTCTTCAGTGATTTTAAAATGAGATGTCATCTTTGCTAAAAAACTAGATACTGATTTTTCCTGGTTTTGTCCCTTGTGCATTTCGGTCCTGGGAAAATGCCCGTCCAGCTTTATAGCAGAGAGCAGGATAAAATGTCAGCTTTCACCAATGCTTACTTACCCTTGGGCATTTATCAAGGATAGTTATGCTCTTCTGGGTAGAATCAATTACTCTTCCACTCTGTTTCTGAAGCAGTGGACCAAATATTGGAAATATTCCAATCCATAGCACCTATGGTACCATTGTTCTCTTTCTGCCTTTGCCTTCTGCACTGTACTGTGGGGACTACACCTGGCAGGAGGCAGTAACCACTACCCCCCGCCACCTCCATCTCCCTTTCTCCCACCCCATCCACCCATACCCCTAACTTTTTACCTTATATTTTCTGGGAGCTTCAGTCTTCCAATGTATATGGAAGTGTTTGCAATTGAGGTAGTCAGGGATAGTCCTAGTAAGAGTCAAGAATACTGTGTGCCAGGCTGTGTTCTAAGTATTTTATGTACTTCCTGAAAACCTCATTTTATCCTCATACCATCCCTGTATGGTAGATTATATTATTTTCTTCATTTTATAGAGGAAGAAACTGAGGCACAGATAGTTAAGCTCCTTGTGGTGAGTAGTGAGTAGTGGAGCTATAACTTGAACCAGGAATCTGATTCTAAAGACCACCCCATTACACTAGCCTATCCCTCTAAGAGAGTATTCCAGCACCACCTGGCAGAAAAATGGCAGCCAGTTGTATTGTACCTTCCTGGTGTATGAGCTGCAGACTTTGTTTGGGTCAAGAAACAGGTAGCATCTCCCCTATTCTTTTAGAAGCGAAGCACAGGCAAGTCACTAAGTACTTTTCTCAGTTGAAACTTCTCTGTCTTACTATTAGAGAAAATGTCCCCTACATCTCCTCCACACTTTTTTTGGACTGTATCTGGAGGTTTTCTCTAGAAAATTAGAAGGGGGGCCTCTTCTTTGGTCCTTGGTTGCTGCCATCTTCAACACTGTTACTTCTGCTACACGATGTACTCTCAAACACTAGTTATGCTCCCAATTCTGCCATCAAGGTGCTGCCCACTGCTAAAGGCACAGCACAAAGGCTCTCCTCATGCTTCCAAGCCTAGAACGGGGGTTGCCATTCATAGTTGTGCAGGTTGGGTAGCATGACCAAGGAGGCACCATACTCATTGTTGACATCGTAAATACATATATTTATTACAACAATTTTTCAGCAGATGGCAGTGAAGGCTCTTGTTTTAACAAAATTTGTTTACAATCAAAATTTTCTGACAGATGGAGATAGTGTCTTGAGGAAAGGGTCACATACCCCCATCCCCATTCCTCAATTTTTAAAGAAAGTGTTACCTGGATAACTGATGGTACCAGCCAATGTGGACCGTGTTCAACTTCTCAGGCAGGCTCCCTCTGAGCCCCAGCCACCTCGAAAACACCCCACAGCCCTGGCCCCTTCCCATTTACCCTATTCACATCTGCTCTCCATACCTCAAACTAGCCTAATCCTCAAAGACAGGATGTTACGTTCCAAGAAACTCTACTTCCACCTAGCCCTAGAAATACAACTATCTCTTTGACCCAAAAATCTGATTATTACTTCCTGAAAAGAAAGGGGTAAGGGTAATAGGTAAAAGAAATACTTCCATTTTTCATTTTTCCTAGATGAGTATATAAACAAGAAAAAAAGAAAAGAACCCAGTTAATCCCCCCTCCTCCGGGAAATCTCCCTATTGGACTAATATCTACAGTTCTTCTTTCCTTGGTCTTTAAAAGAAGATGAGTCCAAGAAAAATTCCCTTAGATTGGCTGGAGGGTGAAATAGATGAGAATGCACATGGAGTAGATCACTCAATGTTTCTGAGTCTATGAATACTTAAAAGGGAAAAATATCTGAGAGGGATAATGGAGGGTGGGTTGGGTACAGGAGAGAGGTTAGAGATTTGGAGTGATGCAATGAGGTGTAGAAATATGATTCTTGGAAAGGTTTGCTGTGTTTCATGCTCTGCAAACCTCTCCTCAATTTCCTTAAAGAACCTCAGGAAGGAAAAAAAGCCAACATAGTTACTTTGAAAGGCATTTGAATTGGATTTCTTTTTCTTCTTTTTTAACCTCACTTGGCTTTACTGGTGATTCACATCAATATTTGCCCAAGTGCGTGTCAGTTGGTAAATCACAAACTCCCCATTCTGTGAGGCTGCTTTGAACCACAAGTTTATAGGACCTCTGCCTGTGGTTCTACTGCATGATTATCCTTTTATGACAAACAACACATTCAGAGGGAGTAACACAAAGCAGTCACAGGACAGCAAAACTAGATGAAAAGGCATGATCTGATTTCACCATGATGCCAAACAACTGAAAACAAAAAACAAAACCTGGACATTCAACTGAGAATAGCCTAGGAAATGAATAAATGGTAAGCAGAATTAGGGTTTTCATTTTAGTTCTATATATACCCAGAAATAGAATTGCTGCATTATACGATAGTTCTATTTTTAATTTTTTTTTAGAAATCTCCATACTCTTTTCCATAGAGGCTGTGCCAATATACATTCCCATCAATGGGAATGGGAGTCTATACTCCATTCTGTGCAAGAGCTTTTTTTCCTCCATCTTTTCACCAAAACTTAGTTCTTGGCTTCTTGATAATAGTCATTCTGACAGGTATGAGGTGGTAACTCATTGTGGCTTTGATTTGCATTTCCCTGATGAGTGATGTTGAGCGTCTTGTCACATACCTGTTGGCCATCAGTTTGTCGTATTTGGAAAAATGCCTATTCACATCTGCTCATTTTTTAAACAGATTTTTTGTTTGTTGCTATTGAGTTTTATGAGTTCCTTATATATTTTGCATATTAACCCCTTATCAGATATATGATTTGCAAATATTTCCTCCCATTCAGTAGGTTGCCTTTTTTTTTTTTTTTTTTTTTTTACTTCTAGTGTAGTTAGCATACAGTGTTACATTAGTTTCAGGTGTACAATATAGTGATTCAACACTTCCATACATCACCCAGTGCTCATCACGACAAGTGCACTCCTTAATCCCCATCACATATTTCACCCATCCCCCACCCACCTCCCCTCTGGTAACCATCAGTTTGTTCTCTATAGTTAAGAGTCTGTTTTTCGGGTTTGTCTATTTTTTTACACTTTATTCATTTGTTTTGTTTCTTAAATTCCACATATGCATGAAATCGTATAGCATTTGTCTTTCTCTGGCTTATTTCACTTAGCATTATACTGTAGATCCATTGATGTTGTTGCACATGGCAAGATTTCATTCTTTTTTATGCCTGAATAATATTCCATTGTATGTATACACATCTTCTTTATCCATTCATCTGTGGGTGGACACTTGAATTGCTGCCATAATTTGGCTATTGTAAATAGTGCTGCAACAAACATAGGGGTGCATGTATCCATTCGAATTAGCATTTTCATATTCTTTGGGTAAATACATAGAAGTTCATATGGTAGTTTTATTTTTAATTTTTTGAGAAACCTCCATGCTCTTTCACAATAGCTACAACAGTTTGCATTTTCATTAACAGTGCATGAGACTTCTTTTTTCTCCACAGCCTTGCCAACACTTATTTCTTGAGTTTTTTATTTTATCCATTCTGATACATGTGAGTTGATATATCATTGTGGTTTGGATTCGTATTTCCCTGATGATGAGAGATGTTGAGCATCTTTTCATGTGTCTGTTGCCCCTCAGTATGTCTTCTTTGGAAAAATGTCTGATCATGTCTTCTGCCCATTTTTAATTGGATTATTTTGTGTGTGTGTGTTGAGTTGTATAAGTTCTTTGTATATTTTGGATACTACCCCTTTATTGGGTTTGTCATTTGGCAAATATCTTCTCCCATTCAGTAAGTTGTCTCTTAGTTTTGTTGATTGTTTTCTTTGCTGTGCAGAGGCTTTTAATTTTGATTTAGTCCCAGTAGTTTATTTTTTTGTTTCTCTTGCCTCAAGAGACATCTCTAAAAGGATGTAGTTAAGGCCAATGTGAGGGCGCCTGGGTGGCTCAGTTGGTTGGGCGACTGCCTTCGGCTCAGGTCATGATCCTGGAGTCCCTGGATCGAGTCCCGCGTCGGGCTCCCTGCTCGGCGGGGAGTCTGCTTCTCCCTCTGACCCTCCTCCCTCTCATGCTCTCTGTATCTCATTCTCTCTGTCTCAAATAAATAAATAAAAAAAAAAAAAAAAAAAAAAAAAGGCCAATGTGAGAGGTATTACTGCTTATGTTCTTTTCTAGGATTTTTATGGTTTCAAATCTAACATTTAGGTCCTTAATCCATTTTGAGTTTATTTTTGTGTATGGTGTAAGAAAGGGGCCGAGTTTCATTCTTTTGCATGTTGCTGTCCAGTTTACCCAGCACTATTTATCCCATTGCGTATTCTTGCCTCCTTTGTTTTTTGATTTTTTTAAATTTTATTATGTTCTGTTAATCACCATACGTTACATCATTAGTTTTTGATGTAGTGTTATATGATTCATTGTTTGCGTATAACACCCAGTGCTCCATTTAATACGTGCCCTCTTTAATACCCAACACAAGGCTAACCCACCTTGCCTCCTTTGTAAAGATTAATTGACCATACAATTGTGGGCTCATTTCTTATTTCATTTTCTTTTCTGTTCCATTGATCTAAATGTCTATTTTTATGCCAGTACCATACTGTTTTGATTACTACAGTTTTGTAATATAACTTGAAGTCTGGAATTGCAAAACTTCCAGTTTTGTTTCTCTTTTTCAAGATTGCTTTGGCTATTAGGGGTCTTTTGCAGTTCCATACACATTTTAGGATTGCTTGTTCTAGCTCTGTGAAAAATACTTTTGTTATTTTGCTAGGGATTTCAGTAACTCTGTAGGTTGAACAATATTTGTTCTTCCAATCCATGAGCATGGCATGCCTTTCCGTTTATTTGTGTCATCTTCAATTTCCTTCATCAGTGTTTTATAGTTTTCAGAGTACAGGTCTTTCACCTCCTTGGTTAAGTTTATTCCTTGGTAACTTACTATTCTTGGTATAGTTGTAAATGGGATTGTTAATTTTTCCTTCTGCTGCTTCATTATTAGTGAATAGAAATGCAACAGATTTCTGTAGATTGATTTTTGTATCCTGCAACTTCTCTGAATTCATTTATTAGTTCTAGTGGTTTTTTGGTGGAGTCTTTCGGGTTTTCTATATGTAGAATTATGTCATCAGCAAATAGTGAAAATTTTACTCAAAGTGGTGAGAGTTGACATTATTGACTTATTCCTGACATTAGAGGAAAAGCTCACATTTTTTCTCCATTGCATATGATTTTAACTCTGAGTTGTTCATATAAGGCCTTTATTATGTTGCCGTATGTTCCCTCTAAACATTCTTAGTTGAGGGTTTTTACCATGAATGAATGTTGTACTTTGTCAAAAGCTTTTTCTGCATCTGTTGAAATGATCGTATGGTTTTTACCTTGTCCTTTATTGATGTGATATACCACATTGATTGATTTGCAAATATTGAATCACCCTTGCATCCTAGGAATAAGTCCCACTTGATTGTGGTGAATGATTTATTTAGTGTTTTGTTGGATTCAGTTTGCTAATATTTTGCTGAGGTTTTTGCATCTATGTTTATCAGAGATATTCGTCTGTAATTCCCTTTATTGGTGATGTCTTTATCTGGTTTTGGTATCAGTATAACGCTAGTCTCATAGAACAAATGTGGAAGTTTATCTTTCACCTATTTTTTGGGAAAGTTTGAGAAAAATAAGTATTAACTTTTTAAAATGTTTGGTAGAATTTGCCTATGACATAATCTGTTCGTGGACTTTTGTTTGTTGGAAGTTTTTTGATTATTGGGTTGAATTTCATTACCAGTGATTGGTCTGTTCAAACTTTCTATTTCTTTCTACTTTAATTTTGGGATGTTAAGTATTTCTAGGAATTTATCTATTTCTTTTAGGTTGTCCAATCTGTTGGCATATAATTTTTTATAATAATCTTATAATCCTTTGTATTTCTGTGGTTTCGGTTATTTCTCCTTTTTCATTTCTGATTTTGAGTCCTTTCTCTCTCTCTCTCTCTCTCTCTCTCTCTTTATGAGTCTGGCTAGAGGTTTATCAATTTTGTTGATCTTTTCAAAGAACCAGCTCCTGGTTTCATTGATCTGTTATATTGTTTTTTAATTTCTATTTCATTTATTTCTGCTCTAATCTTTATTATTTCCTTCCTTCTACTGGTTTTGGGTTTTTTTTTTTTTAAGATTTTATTTATTTGTCAGATAAAGAGAGAGCACAAGCAGGGGGAGAGGTAGGCAGAGGGAGAAGCAGACTCCCCTCTGAGCAAGGAGCCTGATGTGGGACTTGATCCTAGGACCCTGGGATCATGACCTGAGCTGAAAGCAGGCACTTAACCAACTGAGCCACTCAGGCATCCCTGGTTTTGGGTTTTGTTTGTTTGGGTTTTTTTTCTTGCTTTTTTAGGTATAAGGTTAGGTTGTTTATTTGGGATTTTTCTTCTTAAGGTAGGCCTATATCGCTATAAACTTTCCTCTTAGAACAGCTTCTGCTACATTCCAAAGATTTTGGACCATTGTGTTTTCATTTTCATTTGTCTCCATTTTGATTTCTTCGTTGACCCATTCATTGTTTAGTAGCATGTTATTTAATATCCATGGATTTGTGGACTTTCCAGATTTTTTCTTGTAGTTGATTTCTAGTTTCATAGCCTTGTGGTCAGAAAAGATGCATGGAATGTCTTTGATCTTTTTGAATTTCCTGAGACTTGTTTTGTGTCCCAATATGTGTTCTATCCTGGAGAATGTTCTATGTGCACTTAGAATGTGTATTTTGCTGTTTTAGGATGGAATGTTCTGAATATATCTGTTAAATTCATCTGGTCCAGTATGTCCTTCAAAACCACTATTTCCTTATTGATTTTTCTGTTTAGTTGATCTGTCCATTGATGTAAGTGGGGTGTTAAAGTCCCTTACTATTATTGTGTTATTATCAATTAGTTCCTCTATGTTTGTTCTTAGCTCTTTTATGTATTTGGTTGCTCCCATGTTGGGTGCATAAATATTTACAATTGTTATAACTTCTTGTTAAATTGTTCTCTTTATGATTGTATATATTCCTTCATCTTTTGTTATAGTCTTTGTTTTAAAGTCTATTTTGTCTAATATAAGATTTTCTACCCTGGTTTTCTTCTCACACTTATTTGCATGATAAATGTTTCTCCATCCCCCTCACTTAGACTGCATGTGTCTTTAGGTCTGAAATGAGTCTCTTGTAGGCAACATATAGATAGGTCTTTTTTTTTTTTAATGTAATCTGTCACCCTATGTCTTTTGATTGAAGAATTTGTTCCATTTACATTCAAAGGAATTATTTATAGGTATGTACTTATTACCATTTTGTTACTTGTTTTATGGTTGTTTTTGTAGTTCTTCTATGTTTCTTTCTTCTTTTGCTCCCTTCTCTCACAATAAGTTGGCTTTCTTTAGTGATATCCCTGGATTCTTTTTTCTTTATTTTTTGTGTATCTATTTCTCGTTTTTAATTTGTGGTTACCATTCAGTTTGTATATAATATGTTCTGCATATAGCAGTCTATATTAAGTTGATGGTCACTTAACTTTGAACCCATTATTTACTCCTCTCCTCTCCATGTTTCAGGCATATGGTGTCATACTTTACATCCTTTTATTTTGTGACTCCTGTGACTGATTTTTACAAATATACGTATTTTTACTGCTTTTGTGCTTTCTACTTTTCTGACCTTTACATATGGTCTTTTCTTTCCATTCAAAGAGCCCTCTTTAACATTTCTTGTAGGACTAGTTTAGTGGTCATGCATTCCTTTAACTTTTGTCTGGGAAATTCTTTAATTCTCTTTCTATTCTGAATGATAGCCTTGCTAGATGGAGTATTCTTGGCTGCAGATTTTTTCCTTTCAGCACTTTGAATATATCATGCCACTCCCTTCTGGCTTGCAAAGTTTCTGCTGAAAAATTAACTATTAGCCTTATGGGATTTCCCTTGTATGTAACTATCTTCTTTTTCTCTTGCCACTTTTAAAATCCTCTCTTTATCACTACCTTTTACCATTTTAATTACTATGTGTCTTGGTGAGGACTTCCCTAGGTTGATTTATTGGGGGGGATCTTTATACCTCCTGGATCTGGATTTCTGTTTGTTTTGCCAGATTTAGGAAGTTTTCAGCTATTATCCCTTCAGATAAATATTATTTCTTCAAATAAATCAATTTACCCTTTTGTATCTATTCCTTCTGGGGATCTCTGTAATGCAAATATTAATACACTTGATGGTGTCACTGAGTTCCCTAAGTCTATGCTCATTTTGCATTTTTTTCCTCTTACCTACTTGGCTTGATTACTTTCCATTATTTTGTCCTCCAGGCCACTGATTCATCCTTCTGTTTCCTTTAGTCTGGTATTTATTACATCTAGTGTATTTTTAATTTCATTTGTGTTCTTCATCTCTGATTCTTTTTTATCTCTTTGTTAAGGGTCTCACTGAAGTCCTCCACTCTTTTCTCAAGTCCAGTGAGTACCTTTATGATCATTACTTTAATTTCTCTATCACCTATATTACCTCTTTCTGTTTCACTTGGATCACTTGCTGTGTTTTTGTCCTGTTCTTTCATTTGGGACATATTCCTCTGTCTCCTCATTATGTCGAACTCTCTGTTTCTCTGTCTATGTGTTAGGAAAGTCAGCTATTTCCCCTGCTCTTGAAAGTAGTGGCCTTGGGCGCCTGGGTGGCTCAGTTGGTTAAGCGACTGCCTTCGGCTCAGGTCATGATCCCAGGGTCCTGGGATCGAGTCCCACATCGGCTCCCTGCTCGGCGGGAGGCCTGCTTCTCCCTCTCCCACTCCCCCTGCTTGTGTTCCTGCTCTCGCTGTTTCTGTCTCTGTCAAATAAATAAATAAAATCTTAAAAAAAAAAAAAGTAGTCGCCTTATGAAAAAGAGGTCCTGTGGTGCAGTGTCCCCTGTTTACTGGAAACTGGCACTTCAGGAGTGTCTCCTATGTATGTTGTGTGTGCTCTTCTGTTGTGACTGAGCTGCTTTTTCCTTCAGTCTAGTTGTCTTCAGTGGCTCTCTTTGCCTTTTGCAGACAGGGTTTGGTCCCTGTGGCATTAGTGGACCAGTTTGGGGCTTCTTGGGCTTGAGTTTAATCAGACCAAGCATTTGCCAGAGCTGGGGTAGGCCAAACTGCATGGTGCTTTTCCTATAATGTCCCCTGAGAAACTTTTATTGGTGGGCAGGGCCTGCAGTCAGACCAACTGTCTGCCCCCATCCCACTGCTTGAGCCACAGTCTGACTGGTCTGTGTGGTTATCTTTCCCTTTCCCAAAGGGCAGGAGCTACTTTGGAGTGGTACTAGTCTCTGTTGGGGCTGCATGCACACTGCCAGGCCCATGGCCCCAGTATGAATGGGCTCCAGTCAAGAGCATATTGAAAGGGTCAAATTCAGATTGTGCTCAGGGGTGGGGGCACATCTTCCACAAGTTTTATGCTCAGTCAGGGGGGACATGCTGCTGCTGCTGAGATAGTCAGCCCTGGCCCATCCACAAAGCATATGTGGTCAGGGCATGCAATTTTAACAAGGTGTGTGCTGGTCCTCCAAGACAGGAGACACACCGCCACCAGGACCAAGGCCCCACAAAATGGGTGGGTCAGGAGACAGGTGTTTGCAAGGCTTGTGCCAATTTTCTGCAGGAGGGGATCTAAAAGTGCTGGGACTGAGGCAAGCCTGGCTGGAGGAAGTGGATCACCAAAGCCAGAGGCAAGGGGAGGGGAGAGCAGGCATGGTGTAAGCAAGTCAGGCAGTGGATGTTGGTGCTGTGCTGTTTCCAGCAGGTGGCCATGTATTTATGTTGGGGGGTGGGGGAGAGAAACGGTGCCTAACAGCTCCTTTGTTCCTGGAGGAGTCTCCCAGTGATTGCTGTCCCTCCAGGATGTATTCTGAGATTAGTAAATAACTCTCCCTCCTGTATGCTCCAGGCATTTTTCAAATTGCTACTTCTTCACTGTATCTCCATGGGTTTTTTAAGGACAAGGAATCCGTTTCCAGTGCCCTCCAGTTTCTCCCAGAACCAAGCCTGCTGAATTTTAAAATTCCAGGCTTTAAGTCTCACTGCTTATAAAAACTCCTGAAATTATAGTTCATCTAGTTTCCAAAGCCAAATATCATGGGGATTTGTCTTTCCTGTGCATGGTCCCCATTGTGATAGTCTGTTTCTCTCCCTCCCTAGACTCGCAGGTCCCTCCCTCCCATGGACAGTCCAGCAGTCCATTTAGCTCCCCATTGCATCTCTGCCCTTCCTACCATCTTTGATATGAACTCTTCTCTACCTTTAGCTGTAGAGACCCAATCTTCGGGTCATTTTTCTATGTTATCTACACTGATGTTGTATCTGTAGGATGAGGTGAGCTTAGGGTCCCCCTACTCCACCATCTTTCCAGGCTTTCTTTCCTATATTTATTTAAGAACGTGACAAAATGTTGAAATGAGTCTTAAGGAGGAGAAAGAAGGTCCATAAATATTTGTGTTATGTTAGTTTTTGGTGTTATGTTAGCTTTTCCTGTATCTTTATTGTTAAATCATTCCTAAATATTGTTCCTTAAAAACTTATTTCTAGAAGTGTTAATAAGTGACAACAAAGAAAAGCCATGGTTAAATAAGGGTAGGATATCTCACACTACATACTCCTTTATTCCTCTTACCATATTATAGGTGCACAGACATCCTAGAGAAAACTCTGTAATACTAGTTCCCATCCTGAATTATTCCATGGGATGCTGACTTGAGAAATATAATAAATATATTAATAGAAATTAGGGGGTGTCTGGGTGGCTCAGTTGGTTAAGCACCTGCCTTCCACTCAGGTCATGATCCTGGGTCCCAGGATCTTAAAAATCTTAAAAAAAAAAAAAAAAAAATTAAAAGTGGCTATATCAGGAACTACTACCTGATGCCATCTAAAATTGGAAGACAATTTTTTTAAAATGTGGAGTAATGCATTTTTCAAAAACACTGTGACCAAAGGTGGTTGACTCAAAGATGTCACATCAAACCAAGTAAAAATGGCTTTGGGAAATTTCAAGATAACTATTATGTTGAAGATTAGGAAACAAGGATTATAAATAATTGTTATAAATTGAAGTAAGTTTGGTTTCAACTATAAGAAGTTTATATTAAATGATCTGTGATTCTCTTAGAGTAATCATATATGCAATGATCAGGCTTGTTTCATTTCATTTAGTAGCAATGCTTTCTTAAAGGTACCTCTTAAAAATTACTAGTAATGCAAAACAACTTCATAGGTCAGCATTCTATCATAGATGGCAAGCTTTAACAAATGTTGCTTATTGATATTGTTTAATGAGCCATTACCCTTGGCATTGTTAATTTTGGATTTTCTGTGATGGGTAAGATCTATTAAGTTTCTGAGTAATTACCCCATACTCACCCAAGTCCAAATGTTTATGTGTCATCTAAATGCATGTATGTAGGAGATAAAGGAAAGGGGAAAGGAAGGATAATGACCTTAGGGTTATGGACAACATTTAAGTTCATTTAAATCAATGGCTCCTGTTTATTTTCCTTCAGGACTGTGGGCTTTATCAGATTTCATCACATCACACACCTGCATTTTCTTGGTTTGTTTACTTTCCACCCCATGACTGCATTCAATAAACAGTACTCAGAGTGAATAACAACAGAAATTGGATGGTGGAGAAAACCAGTGATATTCTTAAAACCTAATTTGAGTAAATACAAAATTTCATTATTTTAATTTTGGTTAGTTGAAATTTTATATTAACTTTACAACGAAAAATAAATGCATTTGAAGGGAAGCTTCTTGATGATTCTTCTTGCATTTAATCACTATTGGTTTAATTTTTAAAAATAAGGAATCCTGAACTTTATTCATTTCAGTAGGAAGCTGAAATAAGTCTCCATGTCATTTCTCAACAATTTTTTAAAGAGGCACCTTTCCACTTATTCCTTGAGGTTTAGTTTTTTAGGGAGCCTTTGAATAATTATTTAGATGAATGTGGCACCTCTTCACACCCATGCAGTCATGCAGTTGAAGAGGTTTCTGTGGATTTAAAATTTTTACACTCCTGTCAGAATGCTCTCTTCAGGAAGAAATGCACAACAAGCAATTAACTATTTGGTGATATTGATTGGCACAGAACATCTGAGCCCTTCCAGTTATAGAAAGAGTGCATTTTGGAATGTATTAGCTTCTGTTTTTCAAAGATAGTGTTAAAACCAGGTTGAAGATACAGCCCCATGAACAAGTTATGTGCTCTTCTAAGACTGAAAGCCTGAGGAGATAAATGAATCCACAGTCTCATTACCTTGCTTGATGCCTGTTACATAGTTATAAGCAGTGGGTGTTTGCTGAATTGATCTGAAATTTGATTATATAAAATCATCCTCTATAGCAGATTATAGGATCAGGAGACCTTAGAACTGGAAAACCAATAGTGATTACATTAACTAGTCCTTTCATTTTATCAATGGGAAACCAAGGCAATGAGCAGAATCAAAACTACTAACTCAGCATTTAAGTTCACTTACCTTCTTAAGTTTACAGAATCATGGAATCTCAGAGTGGGGACAAGTCTGAAGTTAGAGACAGCCTGTGATGCATGAAATCTCCTTTACAATATGCTCTTCAGATAATCCCCCAGACTCTTGGGCACATTGAGGTGGGGGAATATTTTAATTCTGAAGCAGCCCATTTGATTTCCTAATGGCTAAACTTTTTCTTTATATCGAGTCAGATCTAAGTTCCAACCAACTTCCACCATGGTCCTTGTTCTGCTATTTGATATGAAATTTAAAAAGTAAAATCTTTTATGTGTCTGTCTTTTAAATGTGTAATAACCTTCATTATTTCAGTTCAACAGAATAGACATTGATTGAGTTCCTAATATGTGCTGGGCACTGCTAAGTGCTGGAATCTTAGGAATGGAAAGCTAAGCATCCACATTTCCTTCAAACATTCCTTCAAAAAAGTACAAACCAAAAGTCATATCTGTTTTAAATGTCTATCAAATACAATGAAGCTATTACCAATGGTAAGACCGACCAAATGCAACTGTGATTTGTGTTAGTATAGAGCTTACTCATTGTCAAACCAAATCAACCTTTGCTAAATAGTTCACTGCTAACAAAGACTGCTGATCCTCCTGCATGGAAATTAGGAAACTTCTTTTATGAAATGTTATCTGACTCACCTTGCATCTTTCAAAATTCCCAAATTGAGGATTGACTAGTCCTAAACATTCTTACTAAGGTTAAAAAATAGTTTGGTAATATATGAAGAAATTGGAGTTATTATGTGTACATTACAATTTTAGACAACATTGATTCATGACCTAAAAATCATGAGATGATTTTTGTGGTGTTCTCATTCTTATTTTTATTTGTAAGATACATAACATTTCCATTCTGTCCTATCAACCTAATCCCAACAGCTACTTGGTCTTATTTTAAATGGACTCAATATTGACTATTAATAATTCGTATGAGCTTCTTTATGTCTGTGTTTTTTATTTTAATTCACTTTTTGATTTTTGATTAGCTGGATGTTATTGTCAAGTAGGTTTTCCATGAATAACTCTTGAGTGTTATACCCTCAGAGCTCTTGAATGCTTAAAACTGCCTACTTCTTTTATGTTTAAATGACCTCTTGCCTGATTATGACCTCTAGGATCACACTGGAGACATTATGACACAGCTTTTGGCATGTGAATATCATGCGTGTTCTTTATTGTGGCTTCTGTTCTTTTTTTTTTTTTTTTTTTAAAGATTTTATTTATTTATTTGAGAGAGAGAGAATGAGAGAGAACACATGAGAGGGGATAGGGTCAGAGGGCAAAGCAGACTCCCTGCCGAGCAGGGAGCCCGATGCGGGACTCGATCCAGGGACTCCAGGATCATGACCTGAGCCGAAGGCAGTCGCTTAACCAACTGAGCCACCCAGGCGCCCTGTGGCTTCTGTTCTTAACTGTGTTTGTTGTTGTTGTTGAAAAGGATTTTCTAAGTTTCTTTGCTTGCCTTTTAAACTTATTGAGAATGAGATGAGAAAAATAAAGGAAAGACTATAAGCCAAGATTTTAGGCCTGAGAAATTTTGGGAGAAAGTAGGGAGACAGAGACCAAAGGAGTTAGTAGGATGCCAGATTTCTCTCCCCATATCCATTCTTTCCTCAGAACCACACTTTATGCACAGGTTGGAGCTTGGATGTTAATAACAACCAGATGGGTATAGAGGTGCTCAAGAAGACTGAGGCAGGTGATTTGGTTCCCTGGACATATAGGGGAGGTTGGAACCCTCTAGAATAAACCCCATATGGCCACTTCTGACATGACACAGGAGCTAAGGTGAGGAAGTGTTGAAGGCAGACAGGTAGCTGGAGGTAAAAGGTATATTTGTGGCTCTCATGGACCCTGGGGCAGGTAACGGGAAAGGCTCATGATCACAAGATGTAGAATGAAGTAGGTAGGAACTTGGACACCAATGGGAAATAACTGGAACCATGGACTCCAGGAGGTGAACCAAAACATTGCCCCTAAAATGCCAGATGAGAACAATGCCCAATAAGCATTGGTTCACAGAACCATATCAGCCTACCTGCATCCAGAGGTCACAGAAGGGAATCTGAGGACCCAGACTCTACTACAATGTTAGATTATGCAGAACACACACACATGCATGTATGCCCATGCACATATATGTACATACACAAACACACACACACACCCTTCCCCAATCATCCAGATTATCTTGGAGAAAACTGGGGACGGGAGATAGAGATGAGAAATCCAAGAAGCTGGGCATTTTTCCTGAAGAGAATGAGGAATCTCTTGTGCCAGCCAAGATGGAGTAAGCCCACTACAACTTATTTCTCCTACTGAGTCCAGCTAACAACTCTGGTCAGAATAAAAAGCAACTATATGGGGTGCCTGGGTGGCTCAGTTGGTTAAGCGACTGCCTTCGGCTCAGGTCATGATCCTGGAGTCCCTGGATCGAGTCCTGCATTGGGCTCCCTGCTTGGCAGGGAGTCTGCTTTGCCCTCTGACCTTATCCCCTCTCATGTGTTCTCTCTTATTCTCTCTTTCTCAAAATAAATAAATAAAAAATCTTAAAAAAAAAAAAAGCAACTATATAAGAAGTCTGAAAAGTAAACAATAGCAAGCAGACTACTAGGGTGGGAAGTCAAAACTTGGACCAGTGTGACAGTGAGTTTACTAGTTTTTTTTTTTTTCCCCTCTATCTTTTGACCTTGACCTGAGGGCAACTGATATCCTAGATCAGAGTAGTAGGTGTGGATGGCAAGGAACACTTTCCTTTAGTTGATCCCTGTTTATTTCTCACTCCAAGCAATTCCATTTGTGAACTGGGAAATTATGGTATTACCTATTATTTATTTATTTATTTTTTTGGTAAATTGGATAACCTTTGTGAGACAACTTAAGATCTCCACTCTCCCCTAACTTTGTTAAATGCCCTTACCAGACTCAGTACCATCCTGAACCCTAGCCCCAGTTGAGGTATATCTTATTCCTTGGGTATGGATCTTGAAGTTTAGAACATGGATTCCTAAAAATTACTGAACATGGAATTTTCTTTACATGGTAGATGATGATAGTAGCTCGGGGCTCCTACTCTTGAGAATTTTTTCTCTAATTTTTCTAAAATTTCATCCTTTTAATATACAGATCTTCTATGATGGGCTTATGTACCAATACACCCACCATAAGTTGAAAATATGGTAAATCAAAATGCATTTAATACATCTAACCTGCCAAACATCATAGCTTAGCCTAGTCTGCCTTAAACAGGCTCTGAACACTTACATTAGCCTACAGTTGGGAAAAATATCTAAAACTAAGCCTATTTTATAATAAAATGTTGACTAGCTCATGTAATTTATCGAATACTCTACTGAAAATGAAAAACAGAATGGTTATATGAGTACCCAGTGGTTACAAGTATATTTACCTTCATGAATGTGTGGCTGGTTAGGAGCTGTGCCTGCTGCTGCCTACATCACAAAAGAGTATCTTAGCCCAGGAAAAGATCAAAATTCAAAAACGTACAGTTTCTATTGAATGTGTATCACTTTCACACCACTGTAAAGTAAAAAAACAAAATCATAAGTTGAACCATTGTAAGCTTGGGCCATCTCTACTTCTTTTTATATAAGGGCATGTAAGAGAGAATTCCTTAGATTTTCTTGTCTCATCTTCTTTCCCTCATGTATTTTTGGAAGCACAGGGATGATATTGGAAACCACACCAAAATATTCTGTTCTTTTCTGGATTTTATGTCATGGAATTTTATTAGTTTCCCTATCAGTTTCCTGTTGGTAATTGTTTTTTGCTGAGTTTTTCTCCTTTTGTTTGGGGGCAAAGGAGGATCGTTTTGTGAGGTATCAGGGGAAGAATTATTAGTGATCTGGTTTTATTCTGCTATCTTTATTCAGAATCATGAGCATGAGATAAAGGTTTTGGCTATAACACAATATATGCATTTCTGAATAACCCTGCATCCTACGAAATTGTACTAAAAATAAGAGGGCTAATAGAAAAACTAAAATTAGGTATCCATCACTCAAAACCTATGCAACTTTGTAATTAGAGTATCAACAAAAAAATAATAATTTAATAAAAATACTGGCCGAGTTAAAAGCCTGTTAATTAAAAAAAAAATGGTGAATGTAGCTTGATCGAAGGAGAGATAAAGAAGGGTTGAGGCTGCAGAGTTATGGAGGCCAGGACAAGATGCTCACATGTCAGGAGGACATCATGCAAGGACTTTGAAGACAGAGTATGTAGCCAAAGTCAAGTTGAAAGGGAGGCTGTGGGGTGCATCCTACATACTACGGAATGCCTCTGCAGCTTGCATTCAGTGGTGCTCGTATTGTTTGCATTTAACTGCTATTTGATAGTGTCAAACATTATCATGCTGGAGAAAAGTCCATATAAAAATTTCCTATGAAAATTTTCAGTATATCCACATAATTCACCTATTACCCAGTCAGCATGAGCTAAGTTTGGATTACTGAAAGACACATATATGACAGCAAAACAGACCATATTTGTTGATATGTGATGTTTCCTGAGATCGTTTCAGCAGAATCTCTACATACTAACTCATAAAAATAGTGCTACATCACATATTTAAACAATACTCCTGTCAGTGTTTTAAAATACTAAAACAATTAAGAACAATTAAGGACAGAAAAAAATTGGAAATAAATCTACATATGCAACAGGGAAGAATTTGATGACCTACAGATACCAACTCATCAGAATATGCTGTGGACATTAACAAAGATTAAGAATACATATATTATCTTGGAAAGATATTTAATATTATAAAAAAATGTATGTAATATACATAACTGTGTGTGCACATACACACCAAAATGTTAGCTTTGGTTATTTCAGTGTGGTAGGATTCCCAGTAGATTTTTATTTTGCTTTACCCCGTATCTGTATTTTCTTTTTTTCCTATAAAAAACTTACATTACTCTTGCAATAAGATGAGGGGAAGTTATTATGAAAACTCACATCTGAAAATATTTTAGCTCTCACAGTATTTTATAGCAGGAAACAGCAAGCAATATAATTTCAAAACCATAGGGAGCTATTTTAAAGAGTCTCTTCTGCTTCAACCTACTAGGTTGGCGCAGCTTGGTGACATGTGGATGTGGCATGAAATGGGGTGCTGGGGTCTAGAGAGGTTATACCAACACTCACTTATAGGTCTGTTGGATTTGGTCTGTTGCAACGTCCTATGCTTATCAACCAACTTCATTTTCAGGGACCATCCATCTCTTATGGAAACACTGTTTCCTTGGAGGCACATATGGATGCAACACAATCCAGAGTCTTTATTGGGGGAAGGAAAGAGCGACTATAACAGGAAAGTAGGTTAATGCTACATCATGAATCAAGCCACCCTCCCCCCCAACCCCCCCACCCCCAGCAAAAAGTGATCTCTTGCCCTTGCATATGTGACCACATCATGGTTTGGGCCATCAAGAACAGGGAAGATTCTGTTGAATGTCTCTTGTTTTTGAGACCGAGCAAACAAGACTAGGTCTTAGTGGCTCTGCCAGTTATGATTCTTCATGTTAATAGTATCTATATAACCCTGAGCCAATAACTTAACTCTTCTGGGCCCCAGCTTTCCTAATGGTAAAATGGTTGTGATGATCTCAGAGGTTCTCCTCTGGCCCTGAAATTGTATGGTGTTATAATTTAAGGGAATTCACTTAAAATAACTGAGCACCCACTATGTGTAGGTAATATGCTAGATGCTTCAGAAGACATAAAGGTGAGTAATGTGTGGTCTTTCCCCTCAGGACACTGCTAATCTGAGGAGATACAGACATACTGATAATTAAGGCAAAATGAAAGTGCCACCAGAGTAGAATATATACAATGCCCTGAAATCAGAAACAGCATAGACTCAATAAAAGTTCTAAAACTGTTCTCCTAGACTTCTTCAGCCACTTTCAATAATTCAGTCATCTAGCTCTCTCACATATGAACAAATTCTTTTCAAAAACCCCAAACTGAAACTGTAACAAGCCAATAAAAATAGGAATCTATTTTGTTGCAAACACTAATGGAATTTACTCTAATAAAATAGAATAAAACCTTAATAATTCAGACCAAAGAAAGTAAGAATTGAGATATAATGCAAAGTCCATTATAGAATGTGAACATTACATGATTTTAATGAACTTGAGTTTTACTTCCAAATGTATAAAGAAACTTTGCCTAGAAATCTTTACAAAATAGCTTTTGTGGAATGTACAATTTTGTGGAATGTAAAATTTAAAACCATTCTAACCTAGTACAGATAAGAGAACACCTACAAACTGGTTACTTGAGGCCCCAAAGAGAGGAGCCATTTTAAATGACACAGCGAATGGTTATTTGATGAACGTGAAATTTCTTGAAAGTGCCTTGTTCTCCAATATTCTTCTCAATGCCTGTAATCTCGTCAGTCTATCAGTTTGAACTTTATGTATATGAGAGATGTTTGATAGCAGAAGTAAGCTTTCATCTATTCATTGCCTTTTCCATTCGGTGTGGCTTCAACCAGGCGATTTCTAGCCTACATCATTAAGACGAAGTGTAAAGTAGAAGAAAGTCAACAAATGTTAACTATCCTGGTAGTATGTTTCTGCATTAGCAGATTTGGTAACTCTCTGTCAGTTCTATTTTAATGCCCTTGCTATACTGCTAAGGCTGCATTACACTGTTATGAATTCATTCCTCTGGAAAATAATTTTGTGTCACCAGATGTCATGTATGAGAGGTAAGGCCCTAAGACTTTGCTATTAGATTCCACTATGTGAATTGTTCCTTTGGTAGGTCATAAAAATTGGCAATTTAACATGAGTGAACTTATGTTCTGTAGGATTAGTTAGATATTAACCATTCTCTCAGAGAGCAGGTAATAGGACTCTTAAAGGAAAAAGACACAGGGAAGCTAGTGACAGAAAAGGGATTTAGAGACAAAAAGTTTTAGGACAGGGGATGTTGCTGAGATAGTCGATGTTGGGTGAGGTATCAATAAGGATGCAAAATAGACAAACTTGGTCCACTCTAGGATTTCTTCAATTCCAACTGTATTCAGAGGTGCAAAGGAAGGAAGAGACATGATCGCTAATTGTCAAGAGAAGAACATCCAAAATACCTAGCCTATACACAAGCCTACATAAAATCAAGAGCTGGATTATTTTCAGACCCCACTTATTACAATAATTCCAAAACAAGAAAAAATCACTCTGGGTAGTCAGGCAGGAGTCTAAAGAGGTAATATCTTCAACTGAGCTTTGAAGGGTCTGAATAAATAGGAGCAAGTGTACTATACACAGGGCAGATTATATCCAAAAAGAAAATTGACAGCTTGCGATGTGGATATGAAAAGGGTTCCCTTGTCCTCCAAAGACCCTACTCTTCTCCCTCCCCTTGTTTGGGGGAGTATAACATGACATCATTTGTGATTTAACTCCATATGAATTAATTTATTAAGCCTTTCCTTTGGGAGGCAGAGGTAAAGGGGCAGCTAGAGACAGGGAAAACCGCACAAAACGATGTTTATCTAATCCCTTGCTTCAAGTTCTCCATCATTGAGCAAGAGAATTCATGGGAATCAGAAAATAGCAGAAGGTCCCATCTCTCAAGCTTGTGAATCTGATTTCAGTTCAAATTGATTGCTAGAAAATAAATAGAATGAAGGCAGGACCAAGTCCTCAGCATCAGCATGTTGAGGTTACTGTGCAAAGGTTTTTAAGCATAAAGAAAACACCCAAATAGCTCAAGAGGGAAGAAAACAATGCATTCGGCTTTGGTAGAGGTGGTGTAACTGAACATCCAGGAAAAGATAGAAATATTCTGAGCAGGATTCAGAGATGATTCTACATAAAGACAACTCTGCCTATATTTCTGAGAATATATCCGATAACTTGTTAAGACCATTTGAACTATCTTTGAGACATGTTTTTACTAAGAATCAGGTGTGGAAGTTATAATATTTTGATAATAAAAATGTATTTTAAGATGACATCAGAAGTCCAATAAACTCCACGAACATTATCTATTGCAATTCCTAAACTTTGCACCACCAAACATACCTTTTGTTGTTCTTTTCCCCGTTCCAGGATTCATGCTTTATTAGAGAGTTATTGTTATCCAATAAAACATCCTATGCTTATCAACCAACTTCATTTTCAGGGACCATCCATCTGTGTTCCCATAACTTTTCCATTTTAGTTGTATTCTAGATTTTAACAATCTATACTTAGGAGAGAGTCATAATATTATAAAATCATATGTATATAACAAGAAAGTTGTGAAGTTAAGAAATGATAGTGCATACTAATCTGTTGTAGATCTGACTGTCCCACTATACTCACATCCAAGACTCATGGCATCCTCTCTTATCCTCAACAACGAATCAGAGGACTTGACCAGGGAGGACTAACATTTTCTTATTCTTTTTCCCCCTTCCTCTTTATCTCCAGCCCTATTTTTAATATTTTCTGTTTTCAGTCTTTCTGTTCAGTGCCTCTTTAACTCTAAACAAGTTGTGTGTACTTCTTTGTTCTAATTAATCAAGTTTCAATAGAAATGAGTAAATCTTCCTATGCTAGATAAGGAATTTGGTTTACAGTAATCCTTCTCCCTTCCCCATGCTTCCACCAATTTTGTTATTTGTATTTTGATGTTAGTTCTGCACCTGTTTATCAAAATAATTTTAAGCAGTAGGCCTAAACTTGCAATTCTTGTCACATCCGTCTTCAACCAAATGACCTGAAACGCCATTGTATATGCTCCCGCACTTCCTCCAATCACCTCTCTCAAGTCCATCTTCTATCCTGTCAGACCTACCATTACTTTTTTCCAAATTTCCTTTACTTTTTATCATAAAAATTTTCAAATATGTACAAAGTAAAAACCATAGTGTAATGAAGTCCCACATACATGTCACCCAGCTTCAACAGTGATCGATGATCTGCTATCCTTGTATCATGTATATGTTCAGCCATTCCTCACTCTTTCACTCACTAGTATTTTCCCCATGACTTGAAATTGGCAAATTTTCTAACATTTGTCTTCTCCAACCAGCTTTTTTTTCCCCCCTAAGAAATAATATAATTCTAGAAAAAGTGAAAAAGATGCTATTAGCTTGCAAATGAATGTACAATTTGTTAGCTTCTTTGAAATTATGGGTACTTTCTGGTTCCCCCATGATGACCATCCTCATCTCCTGAGTCCACACTTCTGGTCCATAATTCTCCTGAGGGAGCCCCTTACCCAAAACTGGATACAAGATCCTTATAGCTCAAAAGAGATGGGGCATAGATTACAGCAAGATGAGATTAGGAGAGGAAAGGTAATGTTAATAAATTTGGTTGCCAGGCTAAGAGTTTTGAAATGCAATAGAAAAGATGCTCAATGAGGAAAAAATATTTGGGAGGCAATGAGATCTAGTATTTTTTGTCTGGATTTCTCCACTAGTATTTTTCCATATTTGTTTGCTTTATCCACAGTCATAGTTCTTTTTAAATTGAGCATCTATTTTGCAGAACAAATGTATCTTCTGCTCCTGTTTGCCTCATATTTAACTTGAAGCAGGTTCTCCTGATTTCTTGTCATGTCACCACAGAGCCAGAATTAGTTTATAACTATAAACCTCCTTACAAATATCAAGTGTCACTGTGATATGTAAATATGGTGTGGGGGACAGAGATCTGTTGTGAGCTAAATGAGAGCTAGACCACCCAAGGAAGGGGTTCTACCCACTTGGCTCTGGGAGGAGGCAAGAGTACGCCTCCTGTGGACAGCTCTGACCTGGGAAACCTCTCTTCCCCACCTGTGCCCCTCCCCTTTCCCTTGGCAGTCCTCTCACGTGCCTAGACTTTCATGCTGACCTTTGGCTTTTGAAAACTTCATAAGCCAAATATACTTGTGATGGTCTTTAATGGGTTAGCTTGGCCAAGCTCCATCCTCCAGGTATTCAAACATTCCTGTAGGTGTGGCTCTGAGGTGTTTTGTAGATGTGACTAAAGCCCATAATCAGTTGATATTAAGTAAGGAAGATTTATCTAAAATAATCTTGGCGGGCATGATCTAACAGGTGAAAGACCTTCAGAGCAGAACTGAAGAAGAACAAATACCACCTTTGGACAGTGAAGAGAGTTCCAGGCTTCCCTTCCTGACAGCTTCTCCTATGGATTTCAGACTTACTGAGATAGCCTTCTCAGTCATCTAAGCCAATGCTTTGTGAGGAATGTCTTATGTATTATCTCCTACTGCTCCTCTGGATGCTGACTGACACCGCGTTCCAAATTTTGCCCCAAACTGTATTTATTCCTGGAGTAGAGCTAGGACTTGTGTGTGAAAAGTATGGGGCAGTCTCATAATCAAGACACAGCGTGGCCATTTGTCAGAGAAGCTGTAGGAGCAAGTGATTTCATAATGCTTTATTAGAGTTCTACTGAGGAATTTTGGTATGGGTCATAATAAACTCTGCTACCAACTACATTGGAAAAAAGGAGCAGAGACAGAGGAGGGAAGGCCTCTCGTCCACAGACCATGTGCTTGGGGGAAGCATTCTTGCAGAGTCAGCTGAAAGGGTGAGGGAACCCAGGTCCCTCGAGCTGTCCCCAGCTTGAATTGTCTCTGCTAATGAAAACAGAGCCAGAGGACCTCCTTTTCCTTAGGACACTTTCCTATTTATTAAACTATCTGAACATGTCAGCCATGCACATGTGAATCTCAGGGAGCTTTAAAAATCCCAATATTCCCAGATCTAATCCTGGAATTTAAGAGAGAAAGTCGAATTAAGGAGGGGAGACCAGGAAACCAATGTTGACTGGTTGGTGTTAATACTTACCAATTAGGTCCATGAAATAAAAGGCCTAAGTACAGACTTTAGAGCCAGCCAGACTAGCAGCTTTAGCAAGATTTCTAAACTTTTCCATGCTCAGCTTTCTCATTTGTAAAATGGAGATACTACCTGCCTTAGACTTTAAAGCAAACAAAGTGTGTTGAGTTCTAGGCACATGGAAATGATGGTCCATAAGCCGTATCCCCCTCTACATGCAAAAACTCACAGGGAAGATAGAACCCTTGCAGGAGCCCTGAAATGCAGATTTCTAATATCCTATCCTATTCCTTCACTCCTGTATCTCTTTGCTAAAATTTTTCATGACTGCTTTTTTATTAGGTTCTTCCTTTTGTTTGAAGATGAAAATCATTTTACTTTCTGCTCTGGTGAAAAGTCCCTAGGATGTGGGTGCTCAGTAAGCATCAATTATACAAAAAAAAAATGATGATTGCTATGATGGTGCAATAAATTTTTGAAAAACAGAAACATCGGACTTTCCTAGTATCCTGAGTCAATGACAGTCAGAAATAGATTCTAAAACCGCTGACCCATTGTCCTATGGTCTGCTAGCTCAATGGATCTTTCTTTTAAGACCTCTATATGTAATTAAGTGTTCAGTTCTTCAATCATGTATTTTTCCTCCGCTTGTAACTTTTTTTGCTGATGGCCAAGGGCATTAACTCCTTCCTTCCTTAGACAGTGGAGCCTTGGGAAAAAAACTCAAAGAGAAACTCTATAACCCTGGGAATGTACTACAAAAATGTAACTGAGGAGACTTTTATTGGCTAGTGATAGAAAGAGTTACCCAGCAGGTTTGAAACTGAAGATGGGCCTCTAATCTCTGTGATACATCAAATACAAAAGTTTCATTTCCAAATTCCTGGAAATATCACATTTCCTCCTGGTCTTTCGTTGCTTTCTCTTCCCCAGAGATAGTTTTTCCCTACTTCTTAAAATGAGTTTACTTTTCCCCCAAAGACCCTCATAAAGTTATTGTTTTATGATAGAAAAAATTCTCTGAGCAGGAGGGTGAGAACAACAATATGTCACATATCTACCCAAGTCACATGGAATTCTTCAATATGTGATACGAAATTCAAGAGATTGATATACCCTGGATTCTTATTTTGTATGTTCTCCTCCAGTGGAAAGGGGCTTAATCTCCAATTAAGAGCACTTTCAATAGTGTGTTGTCATCATGCTGGAGAGGACCATGAAAATTCAGCCAAAGTGAATTAATCCATTGTTGAGAGGTAGCCGAACAAGGGAGTAGGTCAGGAGATGAACAGTTTTGAGAAATTATGTTAATTCTAGCAGTCAGAATGTTGGCTACTGTGTCTAAAACAGAAAGTAAAAACTGAAAATGTGTCCAAAGTGGATTGCTATAGGAAACTCTTTTTCTTTGTTGGTGTTTCTGGCATTAAGTCTTCACCTCTGTTGAGCAGTGTTGGAACTGGAAACAGCACAAACCCCCTTCTCCCCAGTGAAACCAAAATACTAGCTATAGAAGTGATTGTGGTCCCAGTTGCTAAGACTCCTTCTGACCAGCCAGAAGAGAATTTGTTTCTGGCTGCATCTTGGTAACTCTTCCTTACCTTCTTTTTCTTCTCTACCTAATTCATCCTCCTTGAAAAAAAGTACCAGCGAGCAGATCTCTTAAATGATACACTGCTGTCCTGGCATAGACTTATCATCCACATAAAACAGATGGAATCAAACTATCACAACTAAATTGGGTTTTCCTCTTCTGTTCCCTTACTCTCCCTTCTCCTGGAGCCTTCAAAGAGACTGTGGCTAGGAGACACAACCATTTACCAAGACAACTGGAAATGCGTGGTTAACTAAAGTAGCCACAGGTAGCAAACCATCTATCCTTGGAAGAGCAGCACAAACATGTACAGCCTTAAGGGCATTCCCAAAGATACTTCTAGACTTGACCAAACATAAATGTCCCCATGGTCCCCCATTGGCTCAGCTGTCTAACAGTGGGCTTCTTCCTTTGGCTTTACAGGCATTGTGTCTATAAATCCATGTTAAGCTTTAAAATAAATATATGTAGAGATAGATATATACACATATAGATATATAGATAAAATAGGTAATTTGCTCATAGGTAGTGTGCTCATACCTTCATTTTAGCACTCAAGAACACACCTTTTTCATTTTCTTATTGACTGCCTAGTGTGTGCTCAGTACCAAGCACCACCCTAGAGAATTTGTGTGTTTGTTTGTTTTCAAGAGATCAACGCCTTAAGTGAAAGGGACAATGGCTAGAAACATATTAATGGTGAGAAGAAGGGCAAAAATAGATCCAGAAATAACTCAAATGTTGCTAAACTGGAAAATGGGTAATTATAAATTAAGTGAATAAATCATAAAAGGACAGTCATAAAATTACTTAAGCTGTAAAAATCTACTTTTGCACATTAGACAATGGAAATATGTTTGAGAGGAAGAAAACAGTATTTATTGCTCATTGGATGTTTATAAATCTGACTGTAGTAATCACTTTTCGAAAATATAATAGGCAGAGTCCAGGCCATGGGGCTCTGTTTAGAGGGGGCAGCCTAAGTGGAGACCCTAAATTCTGGTGGTGCTGAAGCCTACATAGCTAAGAGAGGCACAAGGAGAGGAAGAGAGGTCATACAGATCTTTTGGTGTGAAGTTCACTTTGAGTCTGACCTTGAATAGTGTGCTCGTAGTAACATTTGGTTCCATTCCCACCGTGTTTCTATTTCTATTCACAGTACAAAATGGTTTTCTTTTTTTTTTTTTTAAGATTTATTTATTTATTTGACAGAGACACAGTGAGAGAGAACACAAGCAGGGGGAGTGGGAGAGGGAGAAGCAGGCTCCCGGCTGAGCAGGGAGCCCGATGTGGGGCTCGATCCCAGGACCCCGGGATCATGACCTGATCCGAAGGCAGACACTTAATGACTGAGCCACCCAGGTGCCCCTAAAATGGTTTTCTCAGTAAGCTATGAACAAGGATACCAAAGGTCCAACATGCTTGCTCTATTGAAAAATAGACCATGAAAATTAAAAGTGGGTATGTGTTAGGAAATAAAAATTAAAACTTATTAGGAATGCCTTCAACAAAAGTAGCAAAAAACCCAACTAAGAGTAACTTCAGCAATGAAGACATTGAAGTAGCTCCTGTAAAAAGTCTGGAGGGGGGATAGGCTCTTCCCAGTTTCATTAGCATACTACTCTCTGTCCATTCTGTCCTACCATCTTTAGATGTTGGCTTTTTACTTTTTGGTCATAAAATGGCTGCTGCTTCTCCAGTCAGCATGACCTTGTTCCAGCCTCCCAAGCAGGAAGAAAGGGTGGAGAGCAAAAAGCTACCTCGCCAAGGTCTGACTTTTTAGTCCCAACAATTTCCCTTACATCTCATTAATGAAGCTAGGTATCATGCCCACACCTAAACTGGCTAAGGGACATAAATGACCATAACTCATTTTACCAGTATGAACTAAGCAGTCATGACTTCTGTTCCCTGGTACTGAGGAGGAGTGTACTTTCGCCAAGAGCAAGGGACTCCTCTCGCTACAGGAATAAAACCTGGGTTTGTATTTAGCTAGGAAGAATGATTGTGAGGCAATCAAAATCACCAAGGTCTGCCCCAATATTCCCTCTCCTATCAGACTGAAAAAGGTAGAACGGTATATAGTTGAAGTCTCTAAAGTTATTCAATCCATGTATCCAAAATCAAGGGTAAGAGACTCCTTTTTTAAAAAGAATTCCTGAAAGAGAGATTACATAATTCCTTTCAGGAACACCTTACTGGGACGAACTAATTTTGTTTCTCAGGATATTCATTTATTTTTCCCTTTGGATTTTTCAAAAATTCATTTAAAAATATGAATTGACACATGTGGTTCGGCTTGTTTAGTGAAGTTCTACATTTTTTGAAACCTGTAACTGTACATTTTTTTACAAAAGAGATTTATTTGAAATGTGGTTGAATAAATGTGTCATTTGTTGTTATGAAATGTCAACAAATGACCTGGCTGAAATATTGCTCTGTTTTTCTTAAAGGATTCTTTGTTCTATATCTGGATATAGGTGATGTTTTTATTTTTAGAAATTTTCGCTCAGAAATAAATCTGAGATAATACTTTGAAAAATCTCCCTAGTATATATCCAGAAATGCCGTAGGTTTTTTTCCTGACAACCATTTAACTTGGGGTGAGGGGAGTACTATCTATAAAATTACACATATGACAATGAGTTTCATGGCTTTTTTGCCTTAAAATTGCAATGCAAAACACTTAGACTATCTCTCAACAGAAACACAAAACTGGTGTTGACAAATATAGTAAAAAAAAAATAATGTGGAACTTTTAGAATTTTTACTTTTAGAATACCTATCTGGCCACCTTTAAGATATTTTTCAGATTTCTTTTTGTTTTAATCATGCAACAGTACAGAATTTAGGAACTTGGGTTTGGGGTCAAATACATAAGTTCCAATTTTGCTTCTATCTGTTTTGTTTTAATTTTTTAAAAAGATTTATTTTTTGACAGACAGACAGTGAGAGAGGGAACACAAGCAGGGGGAGTGGGAGAGGAAGAAGCAGGCTTCCTGCCGAACAGGGAGCCCGATGCGGGGCTCGATCACAGGACCCTGGGATCATGACCTTTCTTGGCACCCACCTCTGGGTGTTACGTTAGGAAGGACAAGAGAATCTCCAATATGGACTTCCAGATTAGGATGCTGAGAGCAGAAGACTGTCTGGCCCTGTCTCCCTCCTGAAATTCTGGGAGGAAGCAGCCTCCCAGTATTTGCTATTCCTATCTGGGGTTGTTGTAATAAAGAAAACATAGCAGCATGGAATACATAGGGTGAGAGAAATCCTAACATACCAACATGCATCCCCTCCACCCTAGACCTAGCTTAGGGGCGATCTCATGCACGTATGTCCCTATGCACAGAGCTGGGGAAGAAGTGGATGCCGCGTACTAGACCTCCTTTTCAGAGCCCAGGGCTCAGACAGCAGAAGATGCTGCTGCCCATGGGTAAATGGGGCTGGCCGCTAGAGGACAGAAGCCAGAAACACAGACCTCTCTGCAGAGACCAGAGAGGAACAGAGACAACACTCAGACATCCAGACAACTTCCTGAGGTTGGTGAGGGGCAAAATCCTTGAGAGAGGAGAAAGGTCAATATCAATTTTGTCCTTTCCAACGACTGAGTCTAAACCCTGAATGGATTATTTGCCCTAAAGTCTGTACTCCAAACCACAATGATTGAATTGAGCTGAACTGGACAGCTTTAGTTATTCCTACTATAGATTAGGCATTAAGCACAGTGGTGACACATGTGAGAAGATACAGTGTTGGGTTTTACAAAAATACTGTAAGATAAATCCATCTTTGGGGCGCCTGGGTGGCTCAGTCATTAAGCGTCTGCCTTCGGCTCAGGTCATGATCCCAGGGTCCTGGGATCGAGCCCCACATCAGGCTCCCTGCTCTGCGGAAAGCCTGCTTCTCCCTCTCCCACTCCCCCTGCTTGTGTTCCTGCTCTCGCTATGTCTCTCTCTGTCAAATAAATAAATAAAATCTTTAAAAAAAAAAAAAAAAGATAAACCCATCTTCTGCAACACCTTATTAGCATTTTGCAAGGACCTCTACTGAAAGCTCTCCCACCTTTTTTTCATATTTTACAATTAGTTATTTATACAGGTATTTCCCCCTTTCTAAATCCTGGCAAGGCCTATGTTTTGTACATCTTTTTATAGCACCAACCCTGCGCATCGTAGGTGCTCAACACATGTGGGTACTTGTTGAACTGAGTTGGGTTATTTTTCTAAATTAAAGCTTCAGTGTTCTTTTCCTGAGGACACATGTGTTCCCTATTCAACAATTTCCGAGCTAAATGGATATCACTCATCTTTAATTTTATCATGTATTTTCTAGTTGCAAAATCATTAAAGTATGTGTGCATGCACATACATATATAGTGATGATATAACATGACTCATAAATGGCTTGGCTGTCTAAGTCGACCAGGTGCCTTCAGCGCACAGGCCCTGGCCATGGTCTTGTCTTCTGCAAAGGTGTATGGGCAGTAGTGACCTATCATTTGGGCGTCCACGCTTCTCCTGAAGTAGAGGCTCTCTTTTCATGCAGCCGACCACGTTCAGGTTGCTGCCAGCCACTACATACTGAACTTCCACTGAGCTGTCAGAGTAGTTTTACCATGCATGGCTAGATCAGTTTTTTCCCCCTGCCATGTTAAAATTAACCCAGAACTCATCATCGCATAAAGTCGCTGAATTGTTCTTTCCAATAGACATTACCTCTTACTTAACGGTCTTGTTTTTACCTGCCTGACGTTGCAGCGTCTGGCATACAGAGGTACAAACTGCGTGAATACAGGACAGCCCAGGCGCACAAATCTTGGCACTGCACACAGGCTGCTTGGCCCAGGATTCCATCTGACCCAAGGACCCATAAGAACCTCCCAGAAAGAGAACCTGCTGACCAAGCACACCAAGGAGATGGGTGTGATGGCAGGGGACCCTTGAGGTTGCTGTGACACTGCAGAGAATGGCATCGAGCGCCACATCCTGTCCCCTGGTACCTTCCCGTTCTTGGTGACTTCTGCCTCACTGCCGATTCTACACGCTGAGTCAGTGCCCTGGCTCCGTTTGCCGACACTGGCCATTCTTCTTTTAAACTCTTCTCCACGATACTTGACTGCATCCTCATAAGCATTATCCTGCTCCACAGGACTTGTCTCCTCCTTGCTGACGGTGGTCTCAGGCTACAGTGGTGAGTACCATTCTGGTTTCCCTTTAACGAACTCTCTCCCTGGATACTAATGAGATGTCTGAAAGTGCTAACTCTGTTGTCTTAGCTTGCTAATTGCCTGCTCTAAAACACAAGCCAAGAGAAGATTTCATGACCCGTTGTGTCACCTCTGCCCTATGACCAATTCTAATGGCACCTTTAAGCATTCATGCAAGAAGGTTGTTTAAGTGTGCCTTACCAAATAGCCGGAGATATTGTCAAGTTTTGGTGGACTACTCTCAACACCTGTTAATGGATTTTTTTTTTTTTTTTACCCTGGTTGGCTAAAATGTGAACTCTTAAGACTACTGAAAAATTTTGAGCCTTTGTAATCTAAAATATGAGGTCTTCATAAAAACTTCCTGACTTAAACTATAATAACTTGAGTTTAAAATGCATAATTAAGATGATGCTTAAACAGAATTCTGAACATATTTATTGAAGTTTAGGACCACATTACCCAACTTTACACAACATATTCTTATTTCAGATTCTATTACAAAAGATGACTACCATACATGGGTAGGTTAGTTTGCCTCCTTGGCTTCTAGAATTTAAGTACAGGCCAGCTGTGAGAAGAAAATTCACTGCTTACAAACAGAAAGATGCAGATGGTTTATAGCATGCCTGTAACCTAAATTATTAAAGTTAAAATATTTAAAACAGCACCTTGGGGCGCCTGGGTGGCTCAGTTGGTTAAGCGACTGCCTTCGGCTCAGGTCATGATCCTGGAGTCCCTGGATCGAGTCTCGCATCGGGCTCCCTGCTCGGCAGGGAGCCTGCTTCTCCCTCTGAGCCTCCCCCCTCTCATGTGCTCTCTCTCTCTCATCCTCTCCGTCTCAAATAAATAAATAAAATCTTAAAAAAAATTTTAAAAAAATGAATAAAACAGCACCTGAACTTCATAAAAACTCTATATTATAGATGGATTCCAAATTGTTTAGCAATACAATCATAATGGCCTTTATCATTTTGTAAGAAATTTTCTTTTAAAATTAAATCACTGTTTGATGCTTCCCAAAGTTGATTTGTGGGTAGGGTTCTAGTCTGAGAAAAATCTGCTTTTATTTTTGAGTGATAGCAACATGAAAGAACCATACTTTTACCTCCTTTGCTGTTTTTCCTTAAAATTGCTCAAAACCACCTAAATCCTGAAGAACATCAGGCAGTTCTTGTAGGTAGAGCTTGATGAGAAAAGCAAATTGGAAAACGTCTCCAAGATTCAATTAAGTGGTTTGAAGAGGCCTGACTACATACATGAAGTAAAAGATTGTATTAGCTGAAACAAACGATTTTGGCCCAGTTTATTACAGCAAGTCAAAAAGTTTGCCGAAAGTTATTTCCTAGATTCAAATGCAAAAACAATCAATCTAGATAACTGGTTAATTTGAACTTTAAAAACATTAAACAGAACATTTGATTGAAATGGTTGTTGGGTAAATTCTTTTTTTTTTTTTTTAAAGATTTTATTTATTTATTTGACAGAGAGAGACACAGTGAGAGCAGGATCACAAGCAGGGGGAGAGGGAGAGGGAGAAACAGGCTTCCCGCGGAGCAGGGAGCCCGATGCGGGGCTCGATCCCAGGACCCTGGGATCATGACCTGAGCCGAAGGCAGATGCTTAACGACTGAGCCACCCAGGCGCCCGGTAAATTCTTTACAATGTGTTTCGAGGTTTGTCTGTGCACAATCGGTCAGGAATCTTGTGTAGAGAAAAACTGCAGGGCGAGCAGTGACTTATGGAGGTAATGCATGTTACCCTGAGCTCTAATTCTTCAGTTCCGGGAGTATGGGCCTGCAGATGTTCTTGGAAAATAGTGAAGAGAAAACAGAAAAATGTGCCATGGGTTTCACTTGATGCCAGTTATTTTCTTTTGCATAATTTGCTTCAATTTTGTCAAAGTCACATAACATAGACTTTAAAATAAGTGAAATGATAGGAAATAGTTCTGGCCTTAATTTTCAAAAAGGTATTTTTGTTATTGCATTTGTTCATAACCCTTCATATAACAGAGTTTTTATTTCTTGGTTAGAAGCATTTAGGGTCTCATGGTCATAATTCTGGACTTGAGTTCTCGTTCAAAACACCGTATGTGTGTTTGAGATGTAGGTGATGGGACTGAACATGGACTTCAGGGTATAGGCTGGGGGACGTTTTGGTTTAGCTTTGGTTTTCCATCTTGTTCCCTTCTTTCCTTTAAAAATGAATTAGAGTGTACAGTTATATGAGCATCTCCAAAAATATTATGTATTTGTAGATAGTATATCTATCTTTATGCATCAATTGTATAGGTAGCATTATCAGTTTTACCAACATTTTGTTTAACTTGACAAATCACATTCAACCTATAAGGAAGTGGTTATAAGCTGAAAGTACACAAAATCTGGAAAATACCGGTTAGAATTTTGTTGCCAATGTTTGCACAGATACAGTAGGCACACAGAGAATATGTACCTATCACAGATGATTTCTGTTTATTTTTCCTAAAATACTGATTCTGAAAGAGGTTAGGGTGAAGTGAGCAGGATGATAATGATGCATTCTTCTGATCAGAGATCAAACTGTTATTCCATTTGCAAAGCTACTGATTGAAGACAGCCAGTGTATCTTGATAGGCAGGGTAGTAGACTTGAGGTTGAATTTCCCTTGCGGTCCTCTGCTCCTTTCAGCATCATTCATCTTATAAACACTGAGAGCTTGCTGAATGCCAGACAAGTGCCGGGCACTGGAAATACAAGGTTAAGTAAGACCTCATTCCTACCTTCCAGAACTTATAGTGGTGCTGCAGGAAGAAAGGGCACACTGGTAAATAAATGCAGGCAAATGGATATATCACACTGAATATGGTAACCTAGATTGACTTGGTGAGTGCACGCGCACGCACACACACACACACACACACTCACCATGATCTACCTCTAAGCTTTTTGCACACATTAATTGTGCTCTTCAGAATGCAAATCCAGCCACATCATTACTACCACTCACCCCTGATTAAAATCCTTGTATAGTTTTCTACTTCTTTGAGGATAAAAACGAAGCTCCTTAGTACAACTGCCTACAAGAGTGTGCATCACCCAGCTCTGGTGTCCTCCTTCACGCTCTGGGTTCTGGCCATGCAGGCTTATGATTTTCCTGAACAGCTTTATTGAGATATAATTTATATACCATAAAAATCACACTCACATGTTTTAAGTGTAGAATTAAAAAAATTCTAGTATGTCACCACAATCTGAGTTTAAAACGTTTCCATCACCCTAAAAGGAAACCTCATATCCATTTATAGTCATTCCTCAGTCTAACCCCCCCCCCCGCCCCCCGCCAGCCCTGAGCAATCCCAAATCTACTATCTCTCTTTATAGATTTGCCTTTTCTGGACATTTCATGTAATCATACAATATGCATTCTTTTGTGACTGGCTTCTTTCACTGAGCATTATGTTTTTGAGGTTTATCTATGTTATAAGCATATATCAGGAATTTGTCTCTTTTTATTTAGAATAGTATTCTGTTGTATGGATTGACCACACTTTGTTTATCCATTCCTCAGTTGATGGACATTTGGTTGTTTCTATTTTGGGGGTATGATGAATAATGCTACTATGAACATTCACATACAAGTCTTTGTGTGGACATATATTTCACTGTTTCTGGGTCGATACCTAGGAAGGTCATATGCTGGATCATATGGTAAGTCTAGGTTTAACCTTTTATGAAAAACTATTTTCCAAAGTAGTTCCACAATTTCCACAATTTCATATACTCCTACCAGCAATATATAAAGGTTCCAAGTTTCCACATCCTTGTCAATGCTTGTTCATGTCTGCTTATTATAGCCATCCTTATGGGTATAAAGTGGTATCTCATTGTGGTTTTGACTTGCATTTCTCTAATAACTAATGAAGTTGGACATCTTTTATATGTTTATTGAACATTTGTATCTCTTCTTTGTAGAAATATTTATTCAAATCATTTACCCACTTTAATTGGATTGTCTTTGAGTTTTAAGACTTCTTTATATATTCTGGATGCAAGTCATATAACAGATATATGATTTGTAAATATTTCCTCCTATTTGATGGGGTCTCTTTTCACTTTCTTGATGATGTCTTTTGAAGTACAAAAGGATTTAATTTTTATTAAGCCCAGCTTATCTAGTTTTTATTTTACTTGTGCTCTTTTGATGTTGTGTCTAAGAAATTAGTGCCCAGCTCAACACTGTTTTATTTTTTAGTCTCTGCTCCTGGCTTGTAAACCTCCCCCACCCCACGCCAGCCTTTGTAAATGCTACTCCCTCAGCATAGAACACTCTTTTGTTCAGAGAAGCCTTCCCTGACCTCTCCCTCATATAGCCCTGACACAGGTACAGCTTTCCTTTGTTTGCATAATTATTTTATCAATACTTGTCCCTCCCACTACACTTGAAGCTTCTCAAAAATTCAACTGACCTATTTTTGCTTACTATTATATCCCCACACCTAAAAACTCCTCTTGGCATGTAGCAAGTACTCCATATTTGTTGAATAAATGAATAAATAATAAAGGAATGAAGTCTTAGACATCACTGAGAAGGTGTTATTTAAACTGGATGCTGAAGGATGAGGTAGAGGCTTAACAGGCAAAAAAGGCAGGAGAGAACTGCAGGCTGAAAGGATAGGCACATACGGAGGAGTTAGAATGTGGTAAAGAACAGTGAAGGAGCCTGGAACAATGAGAAGTTCAGTAAGACAAAGCATGATGTACGTGTGTGTGCATGTGTGGAGGTCTACGCCACTGAGCAGAGAATGGCAGAAGATCACAGATGGGGTGAGCTGTTCCAATGTATGTAGGACAGTGACTGGCAGCAGTCAGAGAAGCAGGGGGGCTGGGGCAGGAGGAGAGATCTATAGAGAGATCATGCAGTATTCTAGGAATGCTTTTTCTCTCTCATCCTGGCATCTTGGGGTACACTAATGGAATGTGTTGCACCTCCTAGGAGTTACGCTTTGTAAAAGCAGGGTCAAAAAGAAGAATCCAAAAAGAGTCATCCCTAATGATGGAATGTCAAACACCATAGCCCCTGTTTAGGGGAGACAGTTTGGTTAGCAAGCCCTCCATATCATTTGGATTACAACCTGTAGGGAACAGGGGCAACCCTAGATAGGAACAAGACTACCTGTATTATTCTAGATTCACCATTCAGCATTCAACTCAGCAAACCATGCAATTCACACAAATGGTGAACTCAGGCACATTTTAACATGGGAACAAGATTCTTCCAGCCCATCTAATAAGGAACCACAATAATACTAAGAAAGTTGGGTTGTGGTAGCTGCACAAACTAAATTAATCTTCCAAAAGAGAATGTCTAGGGGTACCTGGGTGCCTCAGTTGGTTAAGCAGCCGACTCTTGATTTCCGCTCGGGTCATGATCTCAAGGTCATGGGATTGAGCCTTTGGCCAGGCTCCAAGCTCAGAGCAGAGTCTGCTTGGGATTCTCTCTCTCTCCCTCTGCTCCTCCCCACCCCACCCCCCACCCCCGCTCATGCTCTCTCTCTCTCTCAAATAAATAAATAAAATCTTTAAAAAATAGAGCGATTGTCAAATGGCAGTGTGTAGAATAATTTGGGATATCACGTATTTCCACTCTCCTTTTTTTTTCTTTTTGATCACATTTAAGACAAAGTTGTGAAGTTTATAGTTTCAGTAAAAAGAAAAAGATTGTGTTTGCAAAATTTTCAATCCTTTCTGTTTATACTCTGGCAAAAATCTTTTAGGTTTGCCTTCTTAAATTGGATCTTCTTGGCTCATTGCAATGATTTATTTATGTTTTTGTTGTTTCTATTGGCATTGCAAGGATTGGATTTTTAAGGTGCTTAACATAAAACAAACTCACTGATAAGTTTGGAACCCAGCAACATTTGAAAACCACATGTTCGCAATGAAACAGGGAGAACTCTGAAATTCAAAAATCCAAGCTAAACTTAGGATGAAACCAGAAATGTTGCAGAAATGTCTCTGTGTTCAACAGTTTGAGTCTGTGTGCATTGGTTTGCCTTCTTTCATTTATGTGATAGAAAATACCAAAAGCTACAAAATGAGGTCATATGGAGAAATGAAACCTCCTGAAATTAAAGGTTCCCATCTAGCCTCTAAATATCCTTTCTGATTATTGCTCCTGTTGCCTACCTTATTCCACACTCTATGAAGATATTTTCCCCTAAAAAAATAAATGCCAAACTCTACTCTTTCTCAGATTTGTCAGCTAATTTGGGTGGTGTGGAATAGAAACTTTGCTAATAATATCTACGTAATGAAGTTTATTTCTGTGTTTTCTTTTGATTTGTATTGATCTTTAGCTGAGTTATTCAATTTTTGTTTAAGATAAATATTTCTGCAGATCTTTGCAGGTTTGCATTAAAAAATAAATAATGCTCTCTAGACATTTTTCCAGGCCTGACAGTTCATAAATTGTAGGCTGGCATTTTTAGCCTTAATATATGGTAAAAATAAGTCTGTGTTGATATCTTGGTCATGATTCAAAACTACTGTCTTTTATTTTTAACACTGTTGAAAAATGAGTCCCATTATTTTCCATCACTCCAGTTTATCTCATAAGCGTGCAACTTAAAAAGCAAGACATGCATTTTCCATTTTGGCCACTTGAGGGAATCAGACTTTAGAAATGGCAGATAATTGAGATCGTTATTTCAAAAGGGAGGAGAATAAATATTTATTTGTTGACAAAATGGTTCTCATGTCACTTAGACATCAAGAAGATCACAGAACCCAAGTTCTGAGATAAATTACTCTTTATATACTTTATTTCCAGGTGGAAAAGAGGAATTGCTGATGAATGGGAGTCCAGGGAGGTACTAAGTGAGGGCCCCACATACAATTTATGATCAGCACTCTTGGACTTCAGAATGATTAATACTGCCAATTCTCAATGGACTAAGAGCTGTTTTAGCCCAGGAGAGGACTGTATATTACTGTTTATAGAAGCAGATAACATCAAAGTAACCCATGGCTTGTGTTAAGCAAATACAAAATTCTGGGTCAACGCAAATTAATCCTAAAGGAGTAAAGGAAAGTTCTTAATGACTGTGAGATCTATACATTATCACTTCTCATTCAAGTGGTGGAAAATGGCTAGAACTATTGATGAGATTTGCTACTGACCTCCTTTACTGCATTGTGCTAACAGCTGCATAATAACATATTATCTGATAAAGAGCCTTATTATCTATACATCTGTAGTTTGTTAATGAAGTGTAGAAGTCTATGCAATTTTAAAATTACATTCAGGAGCTTCTGAACCATTTTAATATTATGTTTCACAACAAAAATGCAGCAAATCACATTATACTTTATATATTCTTACACTTTAAGTGGCTGTGTGGATGGATGAATTAAAGACTGTTCTCTTATCTACATTATACAAAACAGATGTTATTTCAAGGGCATATCACAAAGAGATTTTTTTTTTTCCCAAATGATGTTACTCAGTGATTAATGATATATTCCTTTGGTTTTAGGAAGATGGGAAATTTGTAAACAAAACAAAAATATATGTGGACATTAATATTTAAATGCTGTACGTACAAATTTTAAAAAACATTTTGGGGATTTTGAGTACAATTCAAAGACACTGTGGATAAAGTAAGTTCCTCAGCAAATATTTTTATATTTCTCTTCCTATATAATTGCTTTTTGCTTTAACGCATCTTTATCCCAAAGTTTTTAATTATTTCATTGCCCCATTTGGATTATGTCACATATCCACCTTATTATTTCCAAATGAATTATGGAATGCCAACCCTTTTCAGATAAGCATAGTAATAAATTAAAATTTATTAAAATCAGCCTCATGTCCTCTGCCTGCCATAAAGTACACAAAGTAGAATTTCCTTTTTCTCCTACTGCTTCAAGTCATACCAATTTCAAAAAGGTAGGAATCTAATTGACTTGAATTTCACATCCTTTTTCTTCTTGTTTGGATGTTGCTAGAAGTTGCGATAGAAATTGGCAGACTAAATAATTTGCTAATTACTTAATCCAGTCTCTGATAGAGTAAATTGGTTTCCTTTAGAAAACACTCATAGGAAAAATAAACTAGTCAATGAAATTACTCTGTAGTAAAGTTTTTCAATTATTCTAATATTTAAAGATTATCTCACTTAAATCAGTGGCTTGAACTCAGATTCCTAAGATTAGTATTTGACCATAGGTTCTGTTATAAGATTTAGAGCAAGAAGATTATCTTAGTCTAAATGATACCTAGAGAAATTATATTATCCCAATGAGTGTGCATATGGCATTTTTATTATTTGGTGTTTACTGAATTGTGTGTATTTCCAACAAGTCGTGTAAAATTAGGACTCACGTTGTTCTGCCTCATCATGAAATAGTCCAGGCTTAACCACCCTGAATTAGAGCATTCAAGCTATAGTCTTTAAAGTGCTGACTGCTCACACTTAAAATGGCTGCATGCCGTTACAGAATCATGAATATATGCTATTTCTGATGTGATTTTCTTGAAACCTTAAGGCATAATGTTAGAGATGTTATCACATTAATTTGTTTACATTCTTTCTCTTGTAGGCCACATTTTTAGCCTCATGATCCAAACATTTCTAGATGCTTCTAATGATTGGCAAGCAACTAATCAGCTTGAACAACCAAATCAACCCGTCCAGTGACGTCTTTCTGACAAAGTGTTATTGTTACATCAATAGGCTCTTTGTATATCATTTTTATTTGTCAAAGCAAGTCACTGGGACTTCTGAAATGGCATGAGCCAATCAGGGAAGACAGAACCCCATTTAACAGATGAGAACCCTGAGTCCCAAAGGTCCAAAGCCTAAGTCACAGAGTCCAAGGTCAAACAGCAAGTTATTGTGCTTCAGGAACAGGTATTTTGACACCTAGTCAAGGGTTCTTTTTCTAAGCCAGTTGCCCAAATGATTTGCACAGTTTTAGCAAAGATATTTTCAAAAGCCCTCCTTGAATAACAGATTATTTCAACATATCTATAAATATCATTCATATTAGGTAATAAACAACCAGGGGGATTCTGATCTGGCTATGGTCCTTGTCGATAAAAACGCATGATAAAGATGCTGCCCCAGAAATAGTAACCAGGGTATTCGAATATGAGGATGACTTTTTGTTTTGTTTTGTTTTACTGCTATTTTATATTCAGGGAAGAAAGGGATTCCTCCAATATCTACCAATTTTTTGTAAATAAAACTTTGTAAACTGTATTTATATACGTATTTACCTAGTGTGTAAGTTTCTAAACCAGTATCTTTAAGTAATAGCAGTTTACCTTTCAGTTGTGACATGGTAAAGAATTCGTTCAACTTTTCTCAAGCACCTCTTCCATTATTCTGCTCCCCAACCATGCACATACACTGAATACCTTATATTTCTCTACCACTTATAAGGGGTAATAAAAACAGTGCTCCTTGACTGCGATATCGTAGGATGCCGCATGCTGTTTATTAAGATGGAGTTTATTCCGCCTCTGTTGGAATTTGCAACTATCCCTTTTCTTGGGTTCTTATCAGTCATTTTAACAGTACTCGCCACTTGGGCTACCCTATCCATTGAGAGTTCATAGTGACTGTAAATCTGTTAAGCCACAATTTGCACATAATAAAATGAAACAGCAAGTAGTTAAATGAAAGGCTCAATTCTGAGCTGCCGAACATTTTCCAGGAAAAGTCATTGACGCTGCTTCTGAGGCTGCTCTCTGCCTTTGAGAAATTCAATCATGCTGATTGAGGAAACCTGGAGAGAGTTGGCTGTTCCTTCCTCCTGTTCATAATTGCCCTGTAGACCATTTAATCAGCTGTAGATGAAACAAAGCTGGTGCTGTGGAGGGCCGGAAGCAAAAGCAGGCGCTTATCAATCGCTTCCACCCCGCAGAGCCAGCACCCATCTCTGAGCCGACCTGCCGTCAGTGGGGAGGAGGGGGGCGGGGGGGCGGGCTGCGGGCAGACGGGATCTTCCGGTTGTCAGGACGGTGGCCTTCCTGAATGCTTTTATTACAGTAAAGTGCACACCAGCCAAGTGTTTAAGAGCTGAGTTCAGAGCAGAGAATGAAGTCTTTCTACTTGCTGGAGAATGCAGATGGGCATAGATAGACTAGCAAGACAAGAACTTGCTGCGTACCCGACTTGACAAGGAGAAATTAAAGCAATCCTGGCACTGACTAAGCAAAACAAAATGATTGACCATGAATGGCCATCTGCAAATAAATTTCAGTATAAGCATGACACGTATCTAGACTATAGATATTATCTGTAACATAAACAACCAGGTGCTATGCGTGCATATTTTGGCACATCACCCTGAAAGCTTAATTTTTGTGTTAGCAGTCCGTTTCATTGCCCCATGTTGGTGGGTGACCCTGGCCCCTAGCGCACAAAAGGTCTGGTCAGAAACCACATGCCCAGTTTTATTAAGTAAGAAAAGAAGATAGGCTGGCAAGTGGAGACACTGAGAACCAGAAAACCTGATACATCGTACTAATTGACTTGGAATATTAGCTCTGTGTAGAGCTGCAAAATGCCTCCTCCTGAATATAGACAATGCGGCCAACAGCTTAAGCCCCATAGGTAACTCTGTGAAGCTGTCATAAACTGTGATACCTAATTTTAAGAATGAAGTGGGGTGGGGGCGCCTGGGTGGCTCAGTCGTTAAGCGTCTGCCTTCGGCTCAGGTCATGATCCCAGGGTGCTGGGATCGAGCCCCGCATCGAGCCCCGCATCGGGCTCCCTGCTCGGCGGGAAGCCTGCTTCTCCCTCTCCCACCCCCCCTGCTTGTGTTCCCTCTCTAGCTGTGTCTCTCTCTGTCAAATAAATAAATAAAATCTTAAAAAAAAAAATGAAGTGGGGTGAACATTGTGTTTACCAAAGAATTCCGTAAAAAATAGTTACATTGTTAGGAGCTGTCCATTTGATTGTTACAAGACAATCTTTTGTGTTTCTCGTTTTTAAGCTTTTCTTGTCAGTAGGAAATTTGTAGGGAAGTTTAATTCAAAAAACACTCATCTCTGGCTAATGTGTGCCAATTAAGTTCTATTCATCGAATCAACAGTTTTCTGTTACCTGTTCCTTCAGGTAGAACAGAGTCTGATAGCCCTGCTCTTTCCCAGGCTTCTGTGCAAGGACCTTTGCTGCCTGCAAACAGTAGGGACACCTGTTTTCTGAGCAGGGAAGGCCAGCATCTGAAATCTTAGGAATGGGGCTGCTATTGAAAAAGGGGTGCTTGATAAGGCAGCCACTGTGATAGGCAGCGGAAATTTGATAATGAAAGGAGATGCTTAATAGATTAATCTGGTGTGATTTGCCAAAACACAGGGTTTTCTGGAAGATTATCCACACTCGCAATAGGAAGCCCTTTGTTTTGTGAAAGTCTCCACTTATCATTGTATTCTTTATCTCAATAAGAAACATAATGGTTTACTTGTTTACATGCATGGTGGATATATTCAGAGCTGGGCGGTGGGACTGTGAACTCCCTTTCATTTGAAATGTTTCCAGCATGCAGGTTATTAGCTGAGGGGAACAAGCAGTTGGACACATATAAAATTTAAATCTGCCTTGCTTAGATTGGCAGAAAGGACTGTTATTTCATCCACTGGGAAAAGGTTTTATTTCCTGCTCAAATACTTTAGGAGGAAAATCACAAGCTCATTTGTAGCCATCATATATGAATGTGTATATGTTTTTAGAGCTTAAGTGGTCTGTCTACAGAAATGGACTTCTTGCTGTCAACCGGTTATTTTCCACTAATTTTAATTATTTCATTAGTCTTGCTCCTTCTATTTTGTTCAACTTACCATAAAGTGTGACTTCTGCCTTTACATTATTTACATTGACCGTGTGGCTCAAATCGAGCCCTTGATGCATCTTGAACAATAGCGCTTTGGTTTCTGGAATCAATTTTTAAATATCTCACATATCTGGCAGGACAGGACTTCCAAAGCACAGTGCTCCTGCTCTGAAAATAAACAAAAAATGTCCCCACGGTTGAACACAACATGATTAAAGCTCTCGCAGCTTTTTTTTTTTTTTTTTAAGTAATCCTTTCTATTGACACAATTCTTTTTTTTTTTTTTTGTTCTCATACAAAATAAAGCTTGCCAGAGGAAATAAATAATCTGTACGTTTTAGCATGGATACAGAGTTTTATATGCCATGCTCCCCATGTCTCCCTGCTGGGGTTCAAATGATTGCGTCTCTGACCTTTAGTAAGAACAGCTAACATGTATTGGCTGGTTATAATATGCCGAGCCATCATTGTACAGGGAACTTTTTAGGTGCTGGTTTTTTTTGTTTTTGTTTTTTTTTTTTTGACTTAATCCTCACAACAATGTGACCCTCACAACAATTACTCTCCCCTTTACAGGTGAAAAACAAATGTGAGAAGATTAGTCATTGCTTAGGGTTGCCATCTAGCAGGGACAAAATGGGGGCTTGAACCTAGGTGCTTGCCCATCTGGAGAGAGTGTTTCATTGCTTCTTGGGTCACTTGACTTTCCTTGTTATTCAATATTTAAGGAAACAGAGAGTGAGGTAGGGGATGGTTATTTTTATAGAAGTGTGTGAAGAAGAAATGATTCCCACAGGAATGTTCGGGAGACACGTAGAACACACTACCCGCTGCTTTTCTCTGCTGCTTTCTCGGCTGCTGTGGGAGACTTTAGGCCACTGAGTGACTGTTGCCAGGAAGGCTCAGCACATCGCATGTGCAAGAAGGAGAGACAGGAGGACATAGAAATGTATAAAGGAAAAACGGGGGTGAGAATCTGATCAACCTATCAAAAGACCATGGATCTCCAAAGAATTGTCTGTCTAGACCAACGGCTGGCTACAAACAAAGTTGCTGGCTCATGCAGCTGAAAATGGATCCAGTGCTGGGTAAAATTACCCCCAGGTAACACACGGTACCATGTGAAGCATGGCACAGTGCCGTCCTGAAACACGTTCAGAAGTTGAAAGCACTGGCAATCTAGTCTTCGTGTTTATAGTTTTAGTTTCATATTTTACAGTTGGTTGAGGCACATATGGCTTTGCTGTCTTTCTTTTCTAGTCCTCTAGTTAACCTAAATTGGGGCATTCTTGTCAAAAAATAACTTTTCACTGTGGGATAAAGCTATATCACATATGTTGAAATTGCAGTCAAGTGGTCAAACTTGAGCCTGTGATTTCATTTTTCAAATGCTTTCGAAGATATTCCCTGATTAACATATTTGCATCAGAATAGTGTCATTATATATTCTCACTTATTCAGCTTTTGATTTCATTTTATATATATGTAAAAGTCCTTCTATTTTGAGTCATGTCGGTGAATCTAAGAACAGTAACTGTCCGTCATTCCGGTATCTCGTGTAGTACGTATTTTCAGTTTATTTATGTAAGGAATACGCCTCCTCTCAGATGTGTTCCTGAATGGAAACGTATGGCTGCATGACCAGACCTGAAAACCGTGGTATTTCCTTTTCATAGATGTTAAAACACCATGAATAAGCAGGATTCCTCACCATCAAGCACCTTCATGGTTAATTAAATCTCTGCACAGAGACACATAGAAGACTCGTGTCTCTGTGGTGCGGTAATGGAGTCCAGGGATAAACACAGGAACAAAATTGCTTGTTGGGCTTGGAATGTTTTCACTAGAAGCTGACTCCTTCAAATAACTTATTTTTTGTTGACTCTAATTATTTACGTTGACTGGAATGATTTTATTTTCAGGAAAAGCAATAGTCATTTGTCCTCCAAAATAGCAATGAGGAGTCCCATATGAAGAAAAATTAACATGAACAGCCACATTAAATTCGGGCTGCGTATTTATAGAAAGCTTTGAATCACATTAAAGTCTCCATTTTATAAACTTTTCTACTCAGTCTTAGTATTAAGTACAAGCCTCATGAGGTAGGATTATTTATGTACCTTGAGGATTCCGATCATTCTGCCTAGTGCAATGTCTTATTTCTTTTCTTTATTATTATTGTTATTTTAATTATTTCTTAAATTTTGTCCCTTTTTGGATAAATAGGCTTTTTTCCCCCTTCTGTATGACATACTGTCAGTTTTCCACACAAGGATCACCTCCTACCACACAAACATTCTCTACAGCTTTCCCTGGGAAAATACACATCTACATACTAAATATTTCTCAAATCTCTCCCCTTGAATATATCTCTTCCACCCTCAGTCTTGTTCATTCCACCACAGTTTTCACTGGGGCCCCTGTAGTCCCCTACCTAGTTTACTGCATCTACTCTGGCCTCCTCCAATCCATTTTCCACCTTGCAATCAGAGGAGGTGTTCTAAAAGTACAAATCTGATCACCATTTTGTTTAAAACCCTTGAAGACCTCCCATTGCTCCCAGGTTCAAGCCAAATCCCTGTAACGTGGTAGAACCCCTCTTAGCCCCTTCTCATGCTACCCTCTTGCTCCTTCCCTGCACTCCAGGGACACTGGCCTTCTTTCAGCACCTTGAGATCACTGTCTTTGTCCTCCTGCACAGATTCTGCACAGCTCTTCTATCAGCCTGGAACGTTCTTCCTTCTTCCTGTCACCTTCCTTGGGGAAGCTTCCCTTCACCTCCCTGATTCAGTCACGTCTTTGCAGGATCTCTCTGAACCCTGGAAAACTTCTTCTGTAACATCTATTGCAATAGTACCTTTATACTAACTTACGTGTCTCTCTCTTTCTACTCGAGGTAAACCCCAAGACACTCTCCCAAGGATATGTCCTTCCTGTTGTCCTCATATAGCAGGCACTCAATAAAGATATATTGGATGATAAATTAACAGATTGAAAAATGAAATGCAAATTTTGCTAGACTATTTGAGATAAGTCACAAATTAAACTAAAGAACCTAAGCTGACAACTCTTTTCAGTACCAAGAATGAGACCAGTCTTGTCTCACAGGTAGTGCTATCTGAGGCATAGACAACAGATGGTGAAGCAAAGTAGAGTAAATCTCCCTCTTGCACAGCAGCCTAGAGCTTGGGATCCCCACCAATAATATCTGGGTGAGGCAGGTTTGTCAGCCCTTCTCAGGGATGCATCTTACTGCTCCCAGCCCATAGGTCCCCGGAGCACATACACTACACTTTCTAAATATGTAAACACCAACATTGTGTCAACAGGTGAGCAAGCATAGGAAATGCTTTATGAAATCGTCTTAAATCTGCCCTCTTATTTATTCAACAAATCGGTTCTGGGCACCTCTGTGTGCCTTGTGATGAAGTTGATGCCCAGGAAAAATGAAATTTGGGAGACAAAGATCATTTTATTGACAGTTTCAGTGAAGGCAAGGACAAAAGTCCTTGTCCCTCGTGCTGCAGCACCACTGAGAAGGCTAGCAGCTAGGGTGGTAAGATCTCGATATCACCAGGGATATACGCTTCTTTACCCAGTGCTGCCGAGAGACATGATAAAGCCAAGTCCAGTCAAGAAGTCTAATCCCCAGCCATTGCAACTGATGATCTTCTATAGTGACAACTCATCAAGACTTGGGGTAGACTTCTCTTCAACAATCCCAAGATGTTCCAGGCCCTGTGCTCTGGCCAGAGTTCCTGCCCTCAAGATCCTTGTTATCAACCAAGGAGATCTGAAACACAGAAAGATGAAAGACATTTATTGTACCAAGGGCAGAGAATGGAAAGAATTCTTCACGGAGGAAATGACACTTGAACTAAACCTTGGAGGGAAAGCAGAGTTTACCAGGTAAAGTCAGGCAGAGGAAAGAGCTTAACCCAAAGCAGAGAGGTGTGAGACTGTAAGGCAAATCCAGAGAGCTGAAGCTTATTCATTGTGGCTGGAGTTTAGTGAGGAGAAAGGGCCAATAAAGGAGTTAGAAGGATGCCGCTAATTATCCATAGTGGATCATGGATAGGAAGAGTAGTTGTTGTCCTCCTTACATTGTGTCCATGACTTGTCTTCTCTCTTCAAATAACCTGCCCTCCTGTGACCTTTCTTGCAGCTTGCAGGGTTGTAACATCTGTCCTTCTGTCACACTGTGATTGAACATTATGTGACAAAGGAAATGGACAATCTTGAGCTCATACTATTAGTATATTAGTTTTGTATTGTTGCATGATGAATTACCAAAACTTAGCTGTTGAAACAACAAAAATGTATTATCTCACAAATTCCCTAGGTCAGAGGTCCAGACATGGTATAGCTGGATTCTCTGCTCAGGGTCTCACTGGGATGCAATCAGTGTCAGCCAATGCTGCTGTTCTCATTTGAGCCCCTAGGTTCTCTTCCAAGTTCACGATTATTGGTAGAACTCATCACCTTGAATTGGCCAGACTGACATCCCCATTTCTTTACTCACTCTCAGGCAGGGGATACTCTCTAGAAGCAACACATAGCCCTTGCCTCCTAGCCCCTCTATCTTCAAGTCAGCAGGCATGCTTCAGATCCTTCTCATGCTTTTGGTCTCTGACTTCTTTTTCACCAACTGGAAAACACCCCCTCCTTTTACAGGACTCATGTGATTTGGTTAGGCACATCCAGATAATCTCCCTATTTTATTAGCATATAACGTCACCTAAATAAGGGAGTATAATCCATCCTATTCATAGGGATTGTGCAGGGTGTGCATAGCAGGGCAGGCAATCTTGGGAATGTTAGAATCTTCTAATTCCGCCTACCACAATGAGCCACTACAATGGTTGTGATTCAGCTTTGTGTAAACAGAGAATGCAATGACAATAAAAAGTCCCCTTGAAACTACTGCCCACCCCTAAACTTTACCCCACTGGCCTACCATCCCTAACACTGGAGTTCTTCCACAGATGTTATTACTCTTCCAGGTTAACCAACAAACTAAGGGACTTCTCTGTGTAGAAGTTACATATTGACCAAGAGGAAAAGGAAGATAATAGCTGGAGCATCCTTCTCTAGTTCTTTCATATGGGCATATTCCTGTGCATCGATCTAATGGAGTCACCGGTTACTGGCTGAGAGTCACCGGTTACTGGCTGGGATACTCTAGTAGCATGTTGCTTTTCGCTGTCATGCATCCATTACCCTTCTTCCGGCAAGAACATTCTTAGTTTCCTTTGGGGAACCACCCCTGCCCCTACTCTAAATCTGTGAGAATTGGGTGGAAATAATCTCCTGCCGAGTAATCAGGGGCGTGTTAGACTGAGATCTGCCGATGAGGATACAACTCTCTGGCCACAGTGATTTCCTCAGGGATGTGCATCTAACCCAGGCTGAGCCAACGAGTACCAACTAGTTCCAAATTTTCACTAGAACTCTCTGGAAAAAGAAACTCTCTTTTATTGCTGATAGACTGCCTCAAGTGGGGTTTCTTAACTTCCAATACGATTGACATTTTGGGCCCAATAATATTTTGTAGAGGGAGGGGGCTGTGCATTGAGGGCATTTTGCAGCATCCCTAGCTTCTACCTACTAGATGCCCGTAGCGCTCCCCACCCCCATCCCCAGCTACAACCATCAAAAATGTCTCCACAAATTGTCAGATGTCCCTTGGAGGGCATAGTCACCAGCTACAGAGAACTTCTGGCTTGGAGCTACTTGCATCCATCTTGCCACCAGGAGAAGAGACACTGCTTGAGAGTCAAACCAATATAGAGAACAGAGCTGGAACATGTTGGGGAACAAATTCTGATGACATCAGTTGAACACTCTTGAATATTTTCTTACGAGATATATAACCTAGACTTTTTAGTTGCATGCAACAATAAACTCCTTTCTTTGCTTAAGCCTATTTGATTTAGGTTTCTTTTACTAAATCAGGCACCTTGGATGAATATGGCCTGGGAAAAAAGATTCCAAAACATCAATTTCAATCAATTCTAGTAATGTGAGCCTAGGTCAAATGCATAGGAAAAGTGACTTAAAGGTGGTCACTTCACCTCAGCCAGGCCAATAAAACATGAACTCACATTCATTCCCGTTCTGGGTTTTGGCAGTGCTATTTTCTCTACCTAGAAAATTCTTCCCTCTGGTTTTTGCACGTCCATCTCCCTTTTATCATTTATATCTCAGGACAAGTATTACTCCCTTAAAGAGTCATTTTTGACCATGTCCAATTCATCAAATGTGAATTGATAAACTTCATCAAATTTATAATGTTGTCTTTTCCTTGCCTAGAATGTTTCATTTCAGATTTGTTTTCATAGTCAAATAAGTAGTAATTGCCTGACTGATAGCTGTCATAAGCCTCTGAAAGGAGTAGTTCCCCCAAAGAGGTACTACAAAATATATTCAGTAGGACTTTCCAGGTGCAACTTAGAAGGCAAAACCCCAATTAACTGAAAGAAATGTGTTTAATCTCTCTCTCTCTCTCTCTCTCACACACACACACACACACACACACACACACACACACACACACAAAGGCCAGGGAGACCAAGAGATGGAGCTGGCCCAAGAGTAACTGAAACCATTCTCCTCACTTTCCCCCAATCTCTGCTACTCCCTGAACATCGGTTTATATCTCCCTTGATACAAAATATCTTCCTAAAATGACACAAAATATAGGCACCACTGGCTTCCCAGTGTTCTGTCCCCAGCCATAGAAGAGGTACCTCTCTGCATTTCTGTATACCTCAAGTTCAATCATTTTAGCCCAATAAACAGACTTGGATCTCGTATCTTTCCTTGGATCAATCAATGGTGGCCAGTGGATAGGCTACCTCAATGGGCCCTGTGCCTACTCTCCCTAACCAATGCTTTGGGGTCGTATAAGGACAAGGACATGGCCAAACCCTGTAGTAACCATGTGGACTGGGGCAGGGGGCATTCCTGGAAAACGTGGGAAGGAGCCTTGAGCTGTCATTCTGGAAGGAGAGCACTCAAAGGAAACTTCTTTGAAACTTTTTCCTTGAAGTCCAAGCAATTAATATTAGGTTTTGCTATACTTACGTTGTTTCTTCAAGGTTATTTTAGTTCAGTCCATTAGCAACTTGGATAGGGCATAATGATCCTAAGATGCATAGCTCCGTGAAACAAAATGAAAAAGAAAAGAAAAAGGCTTCCCCAAGCACATAGCAGAGCCGCATTAATGGTGGCCTTGTTCAATAAAGCTTATAGATATAACTGATAGGACCCAGCCCAGACATTGAAAGTAGTTTCTGTAGCAGGTACAGATATCAGAGCCTCACAGCCTTTTTGGACAGATCCATTGTTTGTAGACCTTTAGCGGGATCTGGATCTTGGTGCCCTGTTGATGCCAGAGTCTGTCTACTCAGTTCCCAAAGGACTTGGTGGATTGTTGGATGCAGTACAAATTCCCCATGTATTAATGCAGTTGAGAAACGTTTATATGTTCCTTTTTTTATTTTAGTTTTTGTAAACCCAATTACACAATGGCCGGGGCAAGAGTGCAGGAGGAGAGGGAAGGCAGGAGGAGAGGCAAGGGAGCTGCTGCCCTAACAGAACGCTCCGGTTTTCCACAGAAAAGAACAAATCATCCTGGTAAACCCACACGTTGATTCACATCTTCTTGACCCAACAAAGATAACCAGAGGGAAAGTTTTTATTTGATGAGTTCTGAGCCCTGATCCTGAAGCCTCATTAGGAACTTGAAGAAAGAAAGGAAAAAAAAAAACAAAACAAAACCCTCAGCTATTCCACTTATTCTTACTACTTGCACATAGGTCAACAAGTGTGGTTAGAAAACTTGTAAACTACAAAGCAGCAATTACTAAATATTTTCTCTGCAAGAACAAATGAGCTTGACGAGGATTCTAGCCCAAACCAGAGCCAAAAGAAATTTTGACAATCCAGGCCAACACTCAGAGCCAAATGGAGGAAGATGTGTTATTCTTTCCTTCCTACTTGTGGAGAGAAATGGTATGTAGATAAGGACAGCATACAATATTTCTCCACCTCAGCTTCCAGGTCTGGCTTTACTTCTCTGCAAAATGTATCTGAGGTGAGTTAAAGTTCTGGAAAAGGCACAAATCGAATCGGTTTTTAGCTGGGTTTTTAAAGTCTTAGACCTATGCATCCAAACACTGCTTTTCAAACATTTTTTCCCCAGCAGTTGCACGTGTAGCCTCATTTCGAACCCCAAAATATAAACCAGAAAATGTGGAGCTGCTGTAGCTGAAATGGAGGGGGGAGGCCCAGAGTTCTGCATGCTTGGCCTCACCTCTTCCTTCTGGACTCCACAGAAAACCACTGACCTGAATCACTCTTGAGTACCTGGACAAAAGTCACACCATGGTCACTCCTAGACCCTTGAAAGATCTGGGGCAGATTCTCCAGATGGTGCCTCAGTCAAGCCTGCGCTCGTGTCTGTGGGGGTCATGACACCTTCATGAAGATGTGAGTCAAAGCTGGAAGCCAAAAATGGAGAACTTGAAAATGGGGACTGGACCACCTGCCAAAGTGAGCGGGCCACTTTCCCACATCATGAAATGAGGCTACATTTGCAAAGAAGTAATTGGCAGTCCCTCTCATTCCTAGAAAAGCACAAAAAGACCACGCTCCCACACTGATCACCAGCCCTGCCCTTAGTCACTATCTGGGAAAATCCAGTCTTTGTCCCAAAGACTGAAGATAAAGGGTAGAGGGATTGTGAGCCCCCTTGTCAATGTGGCCCTGGTTACTCAGCTTTCGGATGAGGACTTCCCTGGGGTCCTGGCTGTCAGGCAGCAGTGAAGTCAGACTGACATGATGGGACCACAAACAAATGGGATTTGTAGGATTTGTGAATCATCTTGCTACCTGATGGCTTGCTACCAATGGGCTGTAAGAACTGAAATTTGATCAGTATAAAATCTTGCAAGAATAATTTACTGCTTTTTTCAGAATACAGATTCACTAGGCTAAAAATGCAAAATTTTAAATCCCAATCCAATTGCATTTTAAGTTTTATTATATTTAAATTTAAATTAGTATTTAATCTGCAAACCACTTTCATTTTCCCCCTACAGTATCCTTGGGAGGTAGACAGCTGATAGCTGCCATGGATTTGCTCATATTTAACATACCAAAGACAGAATGCCTTGTTTCTTCCACCCAAGTACTTCCCTCCTTTACTCACCCAGCAGTCTCTGGTTACTTAATGCTAAATCTTAAGAATCATCCTTAATTCTGTCCTTTCCTTCATACCTGCATTCAGTGGATTAACAAATCTTGTCAGTACTACTTCCAGTATATATTCTTTTTTTTTTTTTTTAAAGATTTTATTTATTTATTTGAGAGAGAGAGTGAGAGACAGAGAGCATGAGAGGGGGGAGGGTCAGAGGGAGAAGCAGACTCCCTACCGAGCAGGGAGCCCGATGCGGGACTCGATCCCGGGACTCCAGGATCATGACCTGAGCCGAAGGCAGTCGCTTAACCAACTGAGCCACCCAGGCGCCCTCCAGTATATATTCTTAATCTGACCACTTCTTGTCATCCCAAAACCCTAGTCTGAGGTGTCATCTTCTTTTGTTTTGTCTCACTTGGTTTTGTTTTGCTGCCTACTCTCCATTAGCCATCGGAGTGATCTTCTCAAAGCCTAAATCAGATAGCATCATTACCCTGCATAAAACCCCACAGTGGCCCATTACACAAAACAAAAACAAACAAGCAAAAAATCCAAACTATTCACCATTCCTAATAGTTCTTAATAAGGTAGCTAATCATCACCTACAATTCTTACCTTCTACCCCCAAGCTTTACCTGCCTCTAGCCAGATGGGCCTTCTTTGTGTTTCTCAAACTCACATTCATTCCCATTCTGGGTTTTGGCAGTGCTATTTTCTCTACCTAGAAAATTCTTCCCTCTGGTTTTTGCATGTCCATCTCCCTTTTATCATTTATATCTCAGGACAAGTATTACTCCCTTAAAGAGTCATTTTTGACCATGTGACCATGGCCTTTGCTATACTACCCCCACATGCTCTATGTCATTGGTGTATTTTATTTCCTTTATGATATTAATCACTACCTGAAATTATCCATATGTTTTTATTGACATATTTATTCCATTTTTTTCCACACTACAATGTAAAATTTATGAAGCCTAGTATTTTTGTCTTTCTGCTCCACTTCCAGTATCTAGAACTGTGTCTACCACATAGTAGACAACAAATATTAGTCAAATGAATGAATTTGTTCTCCCTTAATGGTGGGGCCAGGTACTATGCTAAGCCCTTTGTATATATTCTTTCAGCAACAGTTACTCAGGGAGGCAGGAGAATACAGTGGTAGAGTGTGGATTCTAGCACCAGAGTCCTGGGATCAAACCTCAACCCACTACTTATACTAGTTGCAAAACCTTGAGTAGTTGAATCTCACTTTTCTTATCTGAAAAAATGAAAATAGAAGTAATACTTACCTCATAGATACCAATGACCCACTTAGAACAGTATCTTGCCCATAATAAATATTTAATAAATGCTAGGTATTATTATCACATTATCTTACTTTATCCTTACAACAACCCAATAATAGTTATCTACATATTACATTTGAGGAAAAACCCTCATCCAGATAGGATAATTTCAACCCTAGTCCATGGAACTAGTACCAGGTAGCACTGGAGATGAGATCTCTGACAAGACCGTGCTTTTAATATTCTATCATGCTGCTTCGCACAATGGATGGACTGTTTACAAGATTCTCAAGATTTCCAGGTAATCAAGACCCTACGGGAGTTCTCTTGTTCTCTAGCCCTTAAATAGGTTTAGAATCTTCTTTGGTAGACCACCCATTTGAGAGGAATTCACCCTTATTTTTTCATGGTTTCAGTGAGGGCAGATTTTGTAAACATTCAATTGACCCGCTGGGCACAGTCAAAGATGGTCACTTCACCTCAGCCAGGCCAATAAAACATGCCCCAGGATTTTTGGACTTGCAACAGGTGAAAGTCTCAGATCAATTTCTGTCCAGTCTTTGAAGGTATAAAATGCCAAATGTAAGAGTTATCAGCAGTTACATTTCCCAGCATGTTTTTTAAAAAAGCCATTTGGAGAGAAAATGCAGCAAAAAGTTAAAAGAGTCTTGATGGCCTTTGGTTTTCTGATTCCTGTTGTTCCTGAAGCCTGGTTCCTTCTCAGTCATTCACAGAGTGTGAATGTTCAACTCTTCCTTGGATACCATGAGTCAGTTCCTATCAAGTTCAAGTTGAGTTTATTACTTATGACCAAAATAGTATCAACTAAGAGATATTAGAGCATGAATGCATGTGTATACATATGTGTTTGCGAATGCCTAACATATTAAATATTTAGTATATACTAAGTGTGTTTTCTGTGCTACGAGATAGAATGATGCCTAAGATCTAGTCCCAGTTCGGGAGGATCCTTCACTCTGGTGGGAAAGGATAGATGTAAAAGGAAGAACATCAATATCATTAAAGCTACGCCGTAGATATTATAACAGAAAATATGCTTCTATTACAGGAGCATAGAACAAAAGCTTCTAAAGGGGAGGTGTCAAGAGGACTTCACTATCACCACCCTTTCACTATATCCCTTATGCTTCTCAAACTATGCTTTCTCTCCTTGGAGAGTTCCCTTTCCTTCTCCCAATGTTCCTTAAGGTTGTAAGTATACCCATTGTCCCTGGATTGCATAATCCACTCACAATTTCAGTGACCACCTATTTGGGGGAACCTTCTAACTATTTACAAACTACACTTATGCTCCATGCTAAGGGTACAACTCATGCACATCACCTGCATTTCTCTCCATCCCCTAAAACTCACTATATTCAAATCTGAATTTGTCACCTTCTTCCAGAACCTATTTCTTTTACATTCTTTTGCCCAGATTGAGGCACCATCAGCCACTCAGTTATTCAAGCCAGAAAGTAGAGACATCCTTGACTGGTCCAACTTCCTTGCCCTTACCTCATCCCTACTGGCACAGCCTATGGCAAGCCTTCATTATGTCTCCCAGAACTACTGTAAAGATCTCACTAACCATCCTCCACACACACACACACACCGGAGAGACCCCTGAATAGAAATTTGATCACATCACATTTCTTAAACCCCTCCATGGTTTCTCACTGCCCTAGAAGTTAGATGCCAAGTTTCTTTGAATGGGGGTCTTCTGGCTGCAGCCCATTTTTGCAAGCTCATGTCTTGTCATTTCCTACCTCAACCACAGTCTCCCTAGGATGAAATTCAAGTAGTTTTCTAAATATGTCTGCTGTGTCATGACTGTACTTTGGCATATGACTAACTTCTATGTGGAATGTTCTTCTACCCTCCAACTTTTCCTCTCCTCTTATACACATAGTTGACTAAGGTAGACTCAACCTTCAGCCCTTAACTCAGACATCTCTTCCTGCAGGAAATCTCTGATATTTAGGGCTATGGTAAGTGGCTCTACTTTGTGGTGCCAGAATGCCCTTGTTAGTTCCATTTGTCCTGGCACTTACCATAGTTTGTTATAATTATTTCTCTCACTCAACTGCAAATTTCTAAGGACAATGACAGCATCTTATTCATCTTTGTACCCCTAGTCCCCAGAGCAGTTACTGGAGCACATAGCAAGTCCTCCATAAATGTTTCATGGATGAATGAATGGGTCAGTGAGAGGAATAGTGAATGGGTGGATACATTAATATCCCCCTAAGTCTCTACTCCCTTTCTGTGATTAGCCCTGCCCAGCCCCAAGGGATCCCCAGATTGTCATTTATAGTCCTCTGAAATTGGGTGGGGTGGGAGAGTAGGGATTAGGGTGAATACAGACAAGTTCTCTGGATTGTTCACACACCACATCAACACTCACCTGTGTCTCAGGCTTTTTCTCAAGGTGTACACACACACACACCAGCCCCTCCAGCAATACATTGACTGAAGTCTCCTAATATATTTTATTTGCAATCCCACATCCCCTGCAACATTCAGATTCTGCTCACACCATTCATGGTACAATCACATATTGAGCCCCAGCAATGTGCTGGACAGTATGGTGTAGCCTTGCAGATACAAGCATGCATATTTTAGCATTCGTACTTCGGAGATTACATTTTAGAGAGGATGACCAGGTCTGATCCTGGCTAACTTTCTGACGAAGATGGAAAATGCCTCTTGTAGTTCCCCAGAGTCAGAGGGTAGGAGGGGCTGCTTGTTGTCTTTGGGCAAAAGAGCAGTTTCCTCCTGTCTTCCTGAGGCTTTCATCCATTACCTTACAAGCCACCACCACTTGTTAGATTTCCCTCAGTCCCTTCATTTCCCCAAACAAGTTTTGGCTTGAAGCCACACCCACAACCTCTTCCACACCCCCCTCCTCTCCAAGTGCAGGTCTTGCACTTGCTTCATCTGGTCGACTAAGCTGCTCAGATGGAATAATAACCTCTACCTGGAGTGTGATGGTACTTCCAGAATTGGCCAGAGGCTACACTGGGGTAAATAGTGAGGGGTCAGTGCCAATGGTCAGAGAGACTCAGGGAAACTGAAGACAGGAAAATTGGGCTCTATTGTTCCAACAGAGAGCAACTTCCTTCTCTGTCATCTACTCCTTGGAGCAACCACCAAGCAGAGGAAGGAAAGTTTAATGATGCCATATAGCTATTAGCGATTGGAGTCTATCTGTAAAAAGAGATCTGGAGCTAGTCCACATATGTGGCACAGGTGATAAAAATCGTAATTCTTTACAATGATTCTTGTATGAAAATAAAATGGATACATGGAAGGATGAATGGATATATGAATATATTGGTGGATGGATGGTTAGTGGATTTGTATCTCCCTCCTTTCAAAAATATTGTGTCAGCTTTTTAACATATTTTATACTACCATAATGTTACATGCTTATATATCACCAATGTTTCCATATTGTGACAAATGTTGAAAATGGGCAGTTAACCTTTTGATCTAATCGTTCATTTGTTTCTAATCTTACTGATCTTTTTACAATAATCTCTTAGTTTTAGATACATTTTAACAATATAGTAGTTTCAGATGTCATTTCAGAAACGTGAATATTAAAAGCGAAGTGCCCTTGTTTTGGCACAATAGGAAATCAGACAGCATTTTAAAACTTCCTTCTAGTCATATAAAATGATGACCGAAATGCCTGCCTGGCACGGTGCTGAGCACATGGCAGGTGTCCAGTAGGTCTAACGTCATTCCTTTCAGTCCCTTTAAATAACTAAGTCACTATGATCTTGTGTATGTCAGTGAGACTTAAATAGTAATTAGGAACTAAATAAAGAAATGTCCTCACTATTCCCCATGATGGTTTAAGCTTCCAGATGTACATTTCTCCTCATTGTGATGGATTTTCTCAAGTCAGATGTTGTTGGTGCCAAATTATGGTTCTACTGTTTTCTAGTTGTGAGACCCTGGTCAAGTTACTTAACGTCTCTGGGCTCAGTTTCTGTAAAGTGGGGATAATAAGAGAATTGTTCTGGGGCACGTGGGTGGCTCAGTCGGTTAAGCATTTGTCTTCAGCTCAGGTCAATGATCCCGAGGTTCTGGGATAGAGCCCTGAATAGGGCTCCCTGCTCAGTGGGGAGCCTGCTTCTCCCTCTCCCCCTGCCTCTCCCCCTCCTTGTGTGTTTTCTCTCTCTGTGTCAAATAAATAAATAAAATCTTTTTTTTAAAAAGAGAGAACTGTTCTGATAATTAAATAAGACAGACATTTAAGGACTGAGAGCAGTGCCCTGCACATAGTACATATTCTCTGAATACAATGGTATGGTCTTTCAGGTTACAAGCTATAGCAGAATGGGCTTCTTTATCAGAAAAGCACCTGGGATTTTGAAATGTACCAACCACAGCTCATAGACTAGAAACCGTACACAGATAGCACAGCAACAGAAATAAAGCAATGTTTGAGCTACATAAACTTCTTTTACAGACTTCATGGGATTAACTGACTTTATGTCTCTAAAATAAGCAATTAGCATTTTTAGGAATATCTGAAAATATGCCTAATGCAGGTATAAAATAACATTTCCCACATTCTGCATGATGGGTTACGGTTGTAAAATTGAATTTCAGCCAAATAATATCAACCAAAATGTAATTTAGGAGCAACCCAGAATATGTAATATAGAAATACTACATGCAACTAGAAAGTAAATTATGTTTTTCCAAGAATGAGAGAGAACTCCACAGTCCGGACTTTTTAAATTACAAAGAGCTGTTATAGACTATTTGAAATAATAAGTACAATAGACCACAGTTAATTCCTTCTTGGAATTACCACAAAAATATACTAGAATATCTTTTTTTTATTTTTTTTTTTTAAAGATTTTATTTATTTGACAGAGAGGGACAGCGAGAGCAGGAACACAAGCAGGGGGAGCGGGAGAGGGAGAAGCAGGCTTCCCACGGAGCAGGGAGCCCGATGGGGGGCTCGATCCCAGGACCCTGGGATCATGACCTGAGCCGAAGGCAGACGCTTAACGACTGAGCCACCCAGGCGCCCAATATACTAGAATATCTTATGATAGCAAGAGAGCAAAGACGAGGCAGAGACCATAAAAGCGCAAAAGTGAGTGTAGGAAAAAACAATGAGGTGTATCACTTCTGCCCTTGAAACATGCATACCTTGGAGTTTACACTCGCAATTCTAATAAGCATGAGACCTCACTGGTTTTCTAAACATGAAGGTGTCACAGCGCAGGCTGATGTCTCTTGAAAAGAGTAGATGAGGCAGTCTGTGTACTTGCTGCCCCGTGGTTAGCATGTCCCGAGGGATCATTTCAGCCAAGAGTCTGGTCCTTTAGGTCAGAGTCTGAGTCATACTACGCAACTCAGAGCTCATCACTAGGGAAGATAAATAGGACAAGCAACCATTTTATTTTTACTTAAATGCCTAGTTTTTCATACTGGCAGGCCCTTAAAAAGCACAAGCATAAAGGAGACCAGGGCAAAATTGGTCAAAATAGCACCGAGAAGGGAGACAAAAAACAACCTGGAAACAACAACAAAAGGCTCCTTTCTTTTGGCATTGTTACCTTGGATCCCCATTTCTGTATATTTTAACTTTTATTCTGTTCATCGGTTTCCATCTAAAAAATAATGTCTGAGCCAAATTGCATCCTATGTAACTCTATGAGGATTCTCTGTGCTTTCTTGGAGCTTAATTCTCCCATGGCGTTGCAATGAGATGTAAATCTGACCCTAAGGGAATATTATTTCAGTGAGAGGAGAAACTGCCTTTTATGGCAGCATGGTATCATTTAAGTGGGCTTTTTAAATGTAATCTTTAAGAGAGATATAAAATTTATAAGTGGTAACGATATCATTTTAATCATTTGAAGATAACAGACCAACACAAAATGAGAGTGTTTTCTTCTTAAGTGGGCTTAATCAAATGCAGAGTTTGAAAGTCTCCAATTTAGAGATACTTCTTCAAACAAGCATTTTTCCTGCTGAGTCACTGTGGTTTTCATGGAATTGGTTTCTGAAGGTTGGAATTTACATGGTTTAACATTTTTCCTTTCCCTCTGACCCTAACCCCAACCCATCTTCTGGTTCAGTGGCTCTCCTGAGTCGTGAGCCTGAGGACATACCAGCCATGAACAACCTGCAGGATTATTTGGCTCTCTCTCTCTTCCCACGTGACCATGTGGAACTCTTCCGCAAAACAGCAGTGGGATCTAAGGCAGTCCGTACTACAGAGATCTAAATCCATTCTCAATAACCCAACTATGCATCTCAGTGCCCATATACATTTTGTACTAACGATTTATTTCCTTACAATGATAACAATCTAGCATCAATCGATTCTGCTACTAAAATGCTGGTATGCGAAATAGTAGTGGCTTGCAAAACAGTGAAGTTTTAGTTTGTTTTTTAAAAGAACTGGTCAGTTTTTGTCAGTGATGCTTGTCATTGGCAGAAATATACTTTTTTTTTTTTTTTTTTAAGAGAGCGAATGAACGCGCAAAGGGGAGTAGCGGGGGGAGAGGGAGAGAGAGACTCTTAAGGAGGCCCCACTGAGACAAAGAGTGGGGTTATTGAAAAAAAAAAAATGAGCTGAAATCGAGTCCAGCCCTTTACCCACTGAGCCACCCAGGTGCCCACCCCCCCCCCTTCCTTTTTTTTTTTTTTTTTTTTTTTCAAAAGAACCAGAGAATGACTTTTTGGAATGTATGGTTTTAAATAAAAATTGAAAGAGGAAAAAAAGAAGAAAAGGACCAGTTGGGCCATACATGTTGTTTCTGCATAGGGAAAGTATCTCTTCAATAGAACTTTCTGTGGTGATGAAATGATTTATATCTGTGCTGTCCTGTACAAAAGTCACTGGTCATATTTGGCTACTGAGCTCTTGAAATGTGACTAATGCAATGAAGGAAATAAATTTTTAATTTTATCTGATCAATTACACTTAAAATTTAAGGAGCCACACCTGACACTGTTTCAGATGTTCCAGAATCTTGAGTTGTGTAGATTTGAGTTTGTTTTCATTATACTCATTAATTAGATGTTTACGTTTCTTTGTCATTTTCAAATCTGATTGCAAATCATAAAGCACAAAAATTCTGAATTATCTTCTTTTTACACATCCTGTGGAAAAATGTTCCTTATCAGTCTCTTTAAAACCCGACTCTATTGCTGAAAGTCCATTCACCTTTGATTTATTTAGGAAACAAATTTATTAAATGAAGATATGGAAAAGACTAGCTTGAGCTTTGTTTTGGGAAAACCAGCTCCTCAGAATGGTTTTGGTCTCGTTAGCATAAAATTACTACAAGATCAACTCTGATTTGGATTGACTTTCTATTTCTTGATTTTTTATTGTTCTTTATTGCTCTAACAGTGCCCTCAGGGTCTATGCTATAGGACAGGGTTAGAATAAATTTCTTCCAGCATTTCTAGTAACTAATTTCTCTTGGCAGAAACCCAAAACATACTAACGTTATACCAAATTCTACACATTAGGTTACAGCAAAACACCCATGCATTTTGTGAGTCTTTCTAAATGCTTTGGAATTTATTATATACAATGCAACTTCATTTCACAAAATTATAATACAGGTGCTTATGACCTACTTTGTGAAATTCTATATAGATAAATTTGGAGGTAATTAGATATGTGTATTACTAAAGTACCTGCTTTCAGTCATTCAAATGTTTCAATTTGCAAAAATTTTATAGCGCTCAATCATGTAAAAATCTATGAGATTTTAAGTGTTAATATTTCCTACGAATGTCATTTTATGGGTTACTAGTGTGTTATTTAAAGTATTGTGCACCATTTAAGATTTATATTAGCCATAATAATAGCATAATTTCAAATCATTAGCTGAAATTTTTAGATAATTTTAAAAATAAATTAAGAAGGATTCCTTAAGACTGCACACATACCTATGGCAATACTAAAATTTATGTATGGGTAAAAACAAATACTGATCTGAAAAGAAGTAATCCTCGAAAATATCTTTAATTGCACTTGAAAAATATGTCAGTATTAACAATGTATAATTATTCTTGCCAGACTAAAAATTTAAGTTTGATAAAGTAATATGTAAAATAATAAGGAATAAAGTAATAAATATCTATTTGTTAAAATAAAATTTTGTATTTAAAACAAAAGGACAAATAGTCTCTATTCTTAAGCCTTTTTCAACCATAGCTGAAATACAGTAAGAATTGTAACTAGGGAAACAGGTGATATTAAATAATGACAATCTGAATCAAAGGATAGCAAAAAAGGACAGTCAGGGGTATAAATCCTTTTGATACATTGCTTGGATTCAGATGTAAGAGTGCTAACCTTGACATTAACCGTTGTCTCAATGCTTGGATGTTTCTGAAGAGATAAAACATGAGACCGTGAATAGTTTTCAGACACTGGACACAGCATTGGGAAGGTCTTCTGATGAACACTTGTTTTCAGGACTTGACTTTGTGATTCACTCTCTCTCCCTACTGAGCTAACAAAACTTTTACTTGAAAAGAACCATTGATGGCTAGGGAAAAACAGAGGAATTCACAGATTCTCTAACAAGATGTTAGAACCACCTAGATATTTTTATGGAACTGATATATAGCCATATTTAATAGCAATAGGAGGTATTCATGAGCCACTAGAAATGGCATACAATTTTAAAGGAACACAGCTCAAATAAGAGATAGCTACTATTTAGGAAAATAAGTTAGACATGTATGTTAAGACGGTTAAGAAGGTGATGATTCTCAAGAAATTTAGGTGAGAAATTTTGTTTAAATGCTGTTTTTGCTGTTATTTAATTTAAAATTTGTTAAATTAGGGTGAAGTATGAAAGGCAGTTTAGAAATTGAGCCAGTTTCAAAAGAAGAAACATGATATGCAAATGGAGTATAATGGATGAGAAAGGTTTAAGAAATCATGAGCAAATCCAGGGATGTGGAGAAACCAGTTTAACTTCCTCGAGTTTTCCATTCATTAAGTATCCTCACTCCAAAAGTAGAGGCTAAGTGATGGACTTTTAAATCATGTTTTCCCCACTATCCAAAAGTACAGCATTCCTGTGAAACCTTTCATGAGCTGAAATGGCACATAAGGAAGAAGTAATTACCATTAATTTATAGGGAAACATTTTTGAGAATTCCCGGACTTCAAAAAAAAAAAAAAAAAAACCCAACTCTCAGCCTTTTCTGATACTTTCAGACACACCTCGCTAATGGATGCACACAAGAAATTGAGGTAGAGCCCAGATGCTGAGACAGATGCTCAAAGTTCTGGCGGCTGGCGGTGGAGGGCATGAGTGTAGTTCCTGGGGAAGGTGCTTGGTGGCGCCACTCTCGCTGGGCTGAGTCTGCGCTGCTGCAAAACAAACGTTGAAGAAACACTATTTTTGCTTTTTGCCTTTTTTTTGTCAGAGGGAAAATCCTCTTCAGATTTCTTTTGCTTAGCAAAAGCAGGTACTAATGCAGGTCTTTATAAAGGGAAAGTGGCATAACATGAATTTTCAAAAAGCGGAGGAGACCTGTACCATATGTAACATTCTGGTGACTGAGCTAGAGTCCAACTAAAATGTCTTCAGAGTATACCAAGATGAGCAAAATATCTTAGAGGGTGGGTTTTATCAGTGATTTCTAACAAAATTCAGGAAAGAAATACAAAGCAATTAACACTCGGAACTATTCTGGTATGGAGGTTGTGTTTGCTGCTCTAAGCATCGTGTTGTAGGCTTGCAACAGCCTTTTTGTAAAAAGCATTAAAATTCTCATCTATGATTATTGAATTATAGAATCTTGGGGTTAGAAGTCATTTTAGATGTTGCTAATTCAACCCAATCCTTTCTGTAATATCCTTGCTGAAGGCTCATCCAGCTTCTTAATAAACACTAACAGCATCAGAGAACTTAGCAGATGGTTCTCATTTTCAGAGTTTTACTTGTTAAAAAGCTCTTCCTTGTGCAGTTCCTAAGTGCCTCTATCTTTAACTGCTCTCCTCTAGTACCAATTATACTTTCCCCTAGACACTCAAAGTAAGTTTTAGAGCTCCTCCCCCGGAAACACTGGCTACTTGTTAAGTCTTCTTTTTAGTTGTTTCCACCATTGCTCACTTATCATGATTTATGGCATTCATCATCTTTTCTGGGTCTCTTCAGTTTGCTACTGTTCCTGTTAGACTCGGGCCCCAAGAAACCAGCACAATATCCCAGGTGTTATTTGACCTAAGCAGGGTAGAGCAGGACTAGCCTTCCTTGAGTAAAGCACTGTACTTTCTTTAAAGACTGGGTCGAGTTCTTTCACAGCTACATCACACTGCCAACTCCTATTGTGGTCCACAGTGTGATATTAGCTGCAGGTGTTTTATAGATAAGGAGGTTCCCTTCTATTCCTAGTTTGCTAAGAATACTTCTCATACAGAGGGGGGAAAGATGGTGGAGGAGTAGGGGACCCTATTTCAACTGGTCCCCGGAATTGAGCTGGATATCTACCAGACCACTCTGAGCACCCATGAAACCAGCCTGAGATGTAAGATGATCTGGATCTCTACGAGCAGAATATCGCAGGCGGTTGGTTTCGAGGTACAAAGAGGGGAGCCCTGATTCCGCGGGCAGATATCGGAGGATAAACGGCAGCGGGAGGGTGCTTGGCCGTGGGGATCCTACACCGCCGGTGAGTGACAGCCTCGCGCGCTGGGGACGGGCACAGACTCGCAGACCGGTAGCGGTGGGGAAAGGACTTTAGGGCAGCCCCCGGGGCGGGAACCTGGAGTGGCAGGGTCGCGCTGGCAAACTGGGAGTGGCTGGTGGTTTTAGAAGCCCAAAGGGCAGAGATGTGCCCGACCTGGAGGCAGGACTGGGAGCGCTGCAGAGGGGCGCACAACCCAGGCCGCTGCAATTTATAGCAGCAAGGACAGAAAAGGAGACGGTGTGGCCTGGAGAGCTCACTGAAGAACAGACTGAGGTCTCTCTGCTCTGAGGCCGAGCGTTAGAAACGGTCTCTTCTGCTCTGACTCGTGGAAGAGACGCGGAAAGCCGCCAGAGAACAAAAGCCCCAAAAACTGATTCCCGCTGAGCCCATCCCCCACCACAGGGGGGCAGGGCAACACCGCCCAAATAGGGTTGCCTGAGTAACAGTGCAGCAGGCCCCTCCCGCAGAAGACAGGCTGGGAAAACAAGAGGCCAGCAATCCTAAGGTCTCAAGAAAACAGGTGCATCTTGCTTGGGTTCTGGTCAATAATTTGGACTCTATACGTTCCTTCAAACACCCATCAACAGAATGAGTAGGAGGAGGAGCCCCCAAAATAGAAAAGACTCAGAGATTATGACTTATGCTGCAGATTTACAAATGGATGCAGATATAACCAAGATGTCGGAGATGGAATTCAGGCTAGCAATTGTGAAGACAATGGCTAGAATGGAGAAATCAATTAATGGCAACATAGAGTCTCTAAGGGCAGAAATGAAAGGTGAATTGGCAGAACTTAAAAATGCTATCAGTGAGATCCAATCCAATCTAGATAATCTAACAGCTAGGGTAACTTAGGCAGAAAAACGAATAAGCGACCTGGAAGACAATATAATAGATAAAAAAGGAAAAGAGGAGGCCAGGGAAAAACAACTCAGAATCCATGAAAATAGAATCAGAGAAATAAGTGACACCACGAAGCGTTCCAATGTCAGAATAATTGGAATCCCGGAGGGAGTGGAGAGAGAGAGAGGACTAGAAGATGTATTTGAGCAAATCGTAGCTGAGAACTTCCCTAATCTGGGGAATGAAACAAACATTCGAGTCCTAGAGGCAGAGAGGACCCCTCCTAAGATCAAGGAAAACAGGCCAACACCCCGGCATGTAATAGTAAAACTCGCAAATCTTAGAACCAAGGAAACCATCTTAAGGGCAGTTAGGGGGAAGAGATTCCTTACGTACAGAGGGAGGAACATCAGAATAACGTCAGACCTATCCACAGAGACCTGGTAAGCCAGAAAGGCCTGGCAAGACATATTCAGGGTACTAAATGAGAAGAACATGCAGCCAAGAATACTTTATCCGGCAAGGCTTTCATTTAGAATGGATGGAGAGATGCAGAGCTTCCACGACCGGCAGAAGTTGAAAGAATATGTGACCACTAAGCCGGCCCTGCAAGAAATATTAAGGGGGGGGTTCTATAAAAGGAGAAAGACCCCAAGAGTGATATACAACAGAAATTTACAGGGACAATCTATAAAAACAACATTTTCACAGGCAACATGATGACAATTCATATCTTTCAGTAATCACTCTCAAAGTGAATGGCCTAAAAACTCCCATAAAATGGCACAAGGTTGCAGATTGGATAAAAAGACAGGACCCATCCATATGCTGCCTACAAGAGACTCATTTTGAACCTAAAGATACCTCCAGACTGAAAGTGAAGGGATGGAGATCCATCTTCCATGCCAGCGGACCTCAAAAGAAAGCTGGGGTAGCAATTCTTATATCAGAAAAATTAGATTTTAAACTAAAGTCTGTAATTAGAGACACAGAAGGACACTATATCATTCCTAAAGGGTCTATCCCACAAGAAGATCTAACAATTGTAAATATCTATGCCCCCAACATGGGAGCAGCCATCTACATAAGCCAACTATTAACCAAAATAAAGAGTCATATTGATAACAATACATTAATTGTAGGAGACCTCAATACTCCACTCTGAGAAATGGACAGATCATCTAAGCAGAAAATCAACAAGGAAACAAGAGCTTTGAAATGATACATTGGACCAGATGGACCTCATAGATATTTACAGAACATTCCACCCTAAAACAACAGAATACTCATTCTTCTCGAGTGCACATGGAACTTTCTCCAGAATAGACCACATACTGGGTCACAAATCAGGTCTCAACCGATACCAAAAGATTGAGATTATTCCCTGCATATTCTCAGACCACAATGCTTTAAAACTGGAACTCAATCACAAGAAAAAATTTGGCAGAAATTCAAACACTTGGAAGCTAAAGACCACTCTGCTCAAGAATGTTTGGGTCAACCTGGAAATCAAAGAAGAACTTAATCAATTCATGGAAATCAATGAGAACAAAAATACGTCGGTCCAAAACCTATGGGATACTGCAAAGGTGGTCCTAAGGGGGAAATACATAGCCATCCAGGCCTCACTCAAAAAAATAGAAAAATCCCGAATTCACCAACTAACTCTACACCTTAAAGAACTAGAGAAAAAGCAACAAATGATGCCTAAGCCACGCATTAGAAGAGATATAATTAAAATTAGAGCAGAAATCAATGAATTAGAAACCAGAAACACAGTAGATCAGATCAACGAAACTAGAAGTTGATTCTTTGAATTAATCAGATCGATAAACCACTGGCCAGACTTATCCAAAAGAAAAGAGAAAGGACCCAAATTAATAAAATTATGAATGAAAGGGGAGAGATCACGTCTAACACCAAGGAAATAGAAACAATTATTAGAAATTATTATCAACAACTATATGCCAATAAACTGAGCAATCTGGATGAAATGGAGGCCTTCCTGGAAACCTATAAGCTGCCAAGACTGAAACAGGAAGAAATTCACAACCTGAATAGGCCAATAACCAGTAACGAGATTGAAGCAGTGATCAAAAACCTCCCAGAAAAAAGAGTCCAGGGCCTGATGGATTCCCTGGGGAATTCTATCAAACATTCAAAGAAGAAATAATACCTATTCTACTGAAGCTGTTTCAAAAAATAGAAACAGAAGGAAAACTTCCAAACTCATTCTATGAGGCCAGCATTACCTTAATCCCCAAACCAGGAAAAGACCCCATCAAAAAGGAGAATTTCAGACCGATATCCCTGATGAATATGGATTCCAAAATCCTCAACAAAATCCTAGCTAATAGGATCCAACAATACATTAAAAGGATCATCCACCACGACCAAGTGGGATTTATCCCTGGGAGGCAAGGGTGGTTCAACATTCGCAAATCAATCAATGTGATAGGACACATTAATAAGAGGAGGGAGAAGAACCATATGGTCCTCTCAATTGATGCAGAAAAAGCATTTGACAAAATACAACATCCTTTCCTGATTAAAACTCTTCAGAGTATAGGGATAGAGGGAACATTCCTCAAGCTCATAAAATCCGTCTATGAAAAACCCACAGCGAATATCATCCTCAATGGGGAAAAGCTGAGAGCCTTTCCCTTAAGATCAGGAACACATCAAGGATGCCCACTCTCGCCACTATTGTTCAACATAGTACTAGAAGTCCTAGCAACAGCAATCAGACAACAAAAAGAAATAAAAGATATTCAAATTGGCAAAGAAGAAGTCAAACTCTCCTTTTCGCAGACGACATGATACTTTATGTGGAAAATCCAAAAGACTCCACCCCCAAATTACTAGAACTCATACAGCAATTCAGTAATGTGGCAGGATACAAATCAGTGCACAGAAATCAGTTGCTTTCTTATACACTAACAACGCAACTGTAGAAAGAGAAATTAGAGAAACGATTCCATTTACAATAGCACCAAAAACCATAAGATACCTCAGAATAAACCTAACCGAAGAGGTAAAGGATCTATACTCTAGGAACTACAAAACACTCATGAAAGAAATTGAAGAAGACACAAAAAGATGGAAAAACATTCCATGCTCATGGATCGGAAGAATAAACATTGTTAAAATGTCTATGCTACCCAGAGCAATCTATACCTTCAAAGCCATCCTGATCAAAATTCCAATGACATTTTTCAAAGTGCTGGAACAAACAATCCTAAAATTTGTATGGAATCAGAAAAGACCCCGACTCACCAAGGAAATGTTGAAAAAGAACAACAAAGCTGGGGCCATCACGTTGCCCGATTTCAAGCTATATTACAAAGCTGTGATCACCAAGACAGCATGGTACTGACACAAAAACAGACATATAGACCAATGGAACAGAATAGAGAACCCAGATATGGACCCTCAACTCTATGGTCAAATAATCTTTGACAAAGCAGGAAAAAACATGCAATGGAAAAAAGACAGTCTCTTCAATAAATGGTGCTGGGAAAATTGGACAGCCACATGCAGAAGAATGAAACTCGACCATTCTCTAACACCATTCACAAAGATAAACTCAAAGTGGATGAAAGACCTCAGTGTGAGACAGGAATCCATCAAAATCCTAGAGGAGAACATAGGCAGTAACTTTTTTGACATCGCCCACAGCAACTTCTTTCAAGATACATCTCCAAAAGCTAGTGAAACAAAAGCAAAAATGAACTTTTGGGACTTCATCAAGATAAAAAGCTTCTGCACAGCAAAGGAAACAGTCAACAAAACAAAGAGGCAACCCACAGAATGGGAGAAGATATTTGCAAATGACACTACAGATAAACGGCTGGTATCCAAGATCCATAAAGAACTTCTCAAACTCAACACCCAAAAAACAAATACTCAAGTCAAAAAGTGGGCAGAAGATATGAAAAGACACTTCTCTGAAGAAGACATAGAAATGGCTAACAGACACATGAAAAAATGTTCATCATCATTAGCCATCAGGGAAATCCAAATCAAAACCACATTGAGATACCACCTTACACCAGTTAGAATGGCAAAAATGGACAGGGAAAGAAACAGCAAATGTTGGAGAGGTTGTGGAGAAAGGGGAACCCTCTTACACTGTTGGTGGGTATGCAAGCTGGTACAGCCACTTTGGAAAACAGTGTGGAGGTTCCTCAAAAATTTAAAAATAGAGCTACCCTATGACCCAGCAATTGCACTACTGGGTATTTACCCCAAAGACACAGATGTAGTGAAAAGAAGGGCCATATGCACCCCAATGTTCATAGCAGCAATGTCCGCAATAGCCAAACTGTGGAAAGAGCCGAGATGCCCTTCAACAGATGAATGGATAAAGAAGATGTGTTCCATATATACAATGGAATATTACTCAGCCATCAGAAAGGATGAATACCCAACTTTTACATCAACATGGATGGGACTGGAGGAGATTATGCTAAGTGAAATAAGTCAAGCAGAGAAAGTCAATTATCATATGGTTTCACTTATTTGTGGAACATAAGGAATAGCATGGAGGACATTAGGAGAAGGAAGGGAAAAATGGGGGGGCGGGAATCAGAGGGGGAGATGAACCATGAGAGACTATGGACTCTGAGAAACAACAGGGTTTTAGAGGGGAGGGGGGAGGGGGGATTGGTTAGCCCTATGATGGGTATTAAGGAGGGCACGTACTGCATGGAGCACTGGGTGTTATACGAAAACAATGGATTGTGGATCACCACATCAAAAACCAATGATGTATTGTATGGTAACTAACATAACATAATAAAATTTAAAAAAAAAGAATATTTCTCATACATGAATATAAATTTTATGAAATATTTTTTCTGCATCTTTTGAAATAGTCATGTAATTTTTCTCCTTATTCCTTTAAAGAGGGGGATCCAAAGGAAAGCTAGGTGGTTTTTCTAAGTGTAGAGGTGGATCTGAGAGTGGAAGGGATCCAAAGTTGCTACAGTCCGTAAGGCAGAGTACCAAAGAGGAGAGAATTGCACAGGGAGGAGGAGTTCTAGAGATATGCAAAAAGTTTGTCTCCAGTGTGCCCTTGAGTGCCAAGAGGAAACTACCCAAGGCTGGGGAAAGAACTGACCAAAATGTAAGAGGGGAGAGTGCCCCCAGATTACTGGGGACAGGAAGAATGTCTGCTCCTGTATTAACTCTATTTTCTTATTTTCTGTATTCTTGATGCACTGGAATCTGGGGTTTCCCTGACTGAGAAGAGATTACCCCTCCCAGGGCTAGCTAATTAATTCCTAGAAATAGCAAATGAATCCCCTGCAAACATACCTTTTATATGCAAACCAACCAACAGAGCCTAAACCCTCAACTATCTCTTCTGTCGAACAGTTGAGAAGACAATATTTCTCTGTCCTAATTACCCCAGGGCCAGGTACCAGACCACTAGGGAATACCCCTCTAGCCCAGAGCCCACCATAATTATTCAAACTATTCAATTCTAATCCTGTTCAGCAGTTTACTTTGTTTCACTTATTCCCTCCCATAAAAGCCACAGTAAAGACTTTTGCCCATGCTTCTCCACACTCTTTTGCTTCCTGACTGACCCTGGTGCTTTCCCATGTGGCCCTGCATGAGGTGCCATGCTTCTTTCCTCTAGGGACCTGTCAGTAGAAAAACATCTTCCTTTATGACAGTCATTTCCATGTCTACGTGTCTTACTATATCTGATTAAAACCAATCTTTTTTTTTTTAAAGATTTTATTTATTTATTTGAGAGAGAGAGTGAGAGAGAGAAAGAGCACACTAGGGGGGGAGCGGGAGAGGGAGAAGCAGGGAGCCCAATGCGGGGCTCGATCCCGGGACTCCAGGATCATGACCTGAGCTGAAGGCAGTCGCTTAACCAACTGAGCCACCCAGGCGCCCCCTGATTAAAACCAATCTTAACAGCCAGAGTGGAAAATCTTGAATTCATGAATCATTTAATTACTAAAAAGAGTCTCACCTCAGTATGGGGGACAAATTACCATAGGCTAGATGCTGCTCTTAATTCCATGTAACAAAGGCTAAAACAAGACCACAAAAATTGAACTGATTTCAAATAACATAACCACATCCCATAATAAAGCTCAAGAAAATTTGTAAAAATGCAAAAATATCTAGTACCCCAAAAGGTAAAATACCCAGTGATTGGTATACAATAAAAGATCATTGGGCATAAAAAGAAATGGAAAAATATAGCCCATAATGAGGAGAAAAATCAATCAATTGAACCTCACTCTGATATGACACAAATGATAGAATTAATAGAAAAGTACATTAAAACAGTTATTATCTTAGAGGAAAGGCTGAACATATCAAAACAGGAAAAATCTAAAAAACACAAATGAAACTTCTTTAAATAAAAAGCACAATGATTGAGAAAAAAAATACACTAGATTAGATTAATGGCCGATTAGACATTGCAGAAGAAAACATGAGTAAACCTGAAGACATACCAATAAAAATCATCCAAAGTATGACAGAAAAAGGACTGAAAAAAGGTACAGAGGAGCAGTGGTCATTAAACTTTAGGACACCTTTTGCAGCCAAATGTACATGATATTGGATTCTCTTCAGGGAAGAAAGAGGAAAGGGGAAAGAAAAAATACTGGAAAAATGATGGCCAAAAAATTTTAAAATTTGATGAAAACTGTTAATCCACAAATTCTTGAAGTTCAACACCACCAAACACAAGAAACATCATAATCAAATTGTGATCTGAGTGATAAAGATGAAATCTTAAAAGAAAGCAGAAGAAAAAAAAAAAGAGGAGCAAAGTTAAAGATGACAGCAGACCTGCACTAAAAAAAAAAATATTAAAGAAAGTCCTTAAAAGCAGAAAGAAAATGATACCAGATGAAAACCTATATCTACACAAAAGAATGAAAAGAATCAGAAATGGTAACTACATGGGTAAACATAAATACTTTTGCTTCTTAAATATCCTTAAAAGATAATAAACTATTTAAAGCAAAATAATAACAATGTATTATGGGTTCTAAGCATATGCAAAAGTAAAATATATGGCAACAAATAGCAGAAGAGCTGGAACAGGAGAAATGGAGGTATACTGTTGTAAGGTTTTTGTAATGTATGTGATGTAGTATATCAGGTGAATATATATATATAATATATATAAAAGCAACCAGTAGAGTAACAGAGCCAAGAGTTATAGTTAATGGTCAACAATAGAGTTGAATTCACTTAAAAAAAAAATCATTCAATCCAAAAAGGTAGAAAAAAAGAAAACAGAGGAAAAAAAAAAAAAACAGATGGGAGCAGAACCAGGTTGATAGACATCTGACCTGTGCAGTCATTTGAGGCCTTGCACTTAAAAGGGAACTGAATTTGGATTAATGCTCTATTGTTACTATTTTGAAAAAATAATTTATAAACAAAGACCCCACAATTTCATGTTCCACTGGACCACACAAATTATATAGTCAGTTCTGCATGGGACAAATAGAAAACAAATAATAAAATGTAGATTTAAACCCAACCACATCAATAATCACATTAAATATAAATGGTCTAAGCATTTCAATTTAAAGTTACAGATTGTCAAATTAGATTTAAAAAACAATACTCAAGTGTGCACTTCCTACAAGAAACAAATTCTCTCTATGTAAGATTTCTTAGCTATGATAACAAAGCCTTACCCAAAAAAGAATAAATTGATAAATCGAACTTCATTAAAATAAAGAACTATGCCAGCACCTGGGTGGCTCAGTCAGTTAAGCATCTGCCTTCAGCTCAGGTCATGATTTCCAGGTCCTGGGATTGAGCCTATGTCGGGCTCCATGCTCAATGGGGAGTCTGCTTCTCCCTCTCCCTTTGCCCCTCCCCCCACTCATGGGCTCTCTCTCTCTCTCTCTCAAATAATAAATAAAATTTTTAAAACAAAATAAAATAAAAAACTCATTAAAAAAAACCAAATAACATAGTTCTTTATTTTATTTATTTATTTTGTTTTTAAAATATTGTATTTATTTATTTGAGAGACATAGAGAAAGCGGGAGCCAGGGGGAGGGAAGTAAGTGGGAGAGCAGCAGAGGGAAAAGCAGGCTCTCCACTGAGCAGAAAGGTGGATGCAGGGCTTGATCCCAGGACCTGGAAACCATGACCTGAGCTGAAGGCAGATGCTTAACTGACTGAGCCACCCAGGCACCCCAAGAACTCTGCTATTTGAAAGACACTCTTAAGATATTGAAAATAAGCTACAAACTGAAAGAAAATATTTACAAATCACATATCTAAAAAAAAAAAAAATCAAAGTTTTTTCCTGAAAATATAGAGAATTCTCAAACTGAGTAATAAGAAAACAATTAAATTTTTAAAATAGACAAAAGATTTGAACAGACCCTTCAACAAAGAAGACATACAGATAGTAAATAAATACTTGAAAAGATGGTCAACTTGCTTAGTCCCTAGGGAAATGCAAATTAAAGTCACATGAGGTATCACTACACACCTATTAGAATGTCTAACATTAATGACTGACCTTACTCTGTGTTAGCGAGTATATGGAGCAGTTAAAACTCTAATGCAGTACTGACAGGAATATAAAATGGTACAACTTTAGAAATTAGTTGGTCAGGTTTTTTTTTCATTTAAGCATATATGTATGATATTACCCACCCATTCTAATAGGTATTTACTCAAGATAAATGAAAGTATATATATACTTTGTACTGAGTATATACTTTATAGTATGTACTGTGTTAAATACTAAGAGTAGTAAACAAATGTTCATAGCAGCTTTTTATGAAATAGCCAAGAACTGGAAACTAGCCATATATTTATCAATAGGTGAATTAATAAACAAATTGTCTTATATCCATGCAATAGAATACAAATCATCAATCAAAAAACTACTGTTTCATGCAACAACATGGATAAATCATAAAATAATTACGCTGAGTGAAAAAAGCCAGAGGAAAGGGGGATATACTGAATGGTTTCATTTATATAAATATCTAGTAAATGCTAATGTATAGTGATAGCAAGCACATCAGTAGTGGCCTGGGAATGGGGTGGGAGGGCAGAAGAGATCACAAATTAGCACAAGGAAACTGTTGGGGTGCATGTGTATGTTCATTACCTTGATTGTGGCGACTGTTTCATGGGCATATATACATGTCAAATCTTACAAAATTTGTCACTTTACTGTACTATATTTCAATAAAACCATTTTTTAAAAAGAGACCTAAAGATATTGCAAGTACAAGAAGGAAATAATAAAGAAAACTTTTACATTAAAAAAATATATCATGTTAATTGATACTCTTACCCTTATTCTGGACAAAGTAAGAATTTAGTTTATTGCCCCCCTATTTAGGTAACTATTATGTATTTTAATTCTCTGTATAATTTTATCCTCACAGCACATTGTTATTTTTGTTTTATACAGTCAGTATTCGTTTATATTTACCTGCATTTTATCATTTTTGTTCCTCTTCATCTCTTCTTACATCTCTTATCTTCTGACTGGAATCCTTTTTCTTCCACCTGAAAAAAAACTTATTTCATTTTTTTTTTTTTAAAGATTTTATTTATTTATTTGACAGAGAGAGACACAGCGAGAGAGGGAACACAAGCAGCGGGAGTGGGAGAGGGAGAAGCAGGCTCCACGCAGAGCAGGGAGCCTGATGTGGGACTCCATCCCAGGACCCTGGGATCATGACCTGAGCCGAAGGCAGTCGCTTAACCGACTGAGCCACCCAGGCGCCCAAAACTTACTTATTTCAATGCAGATCTTCTGGTGGCAATTTTTTGTTTGAAAATATTTTGTATCACCTTCATTCCTGAAATAATTTTTTACTGGATGAAGACTTTACTGGATAAAGAATAGGTTGGCAGGGGGATTTTTCATATATTACTGATATTATGCCCCCGTCTTCTAGCTTTGTTGCTATTGAGAAGTAGCTATCAGTCTAATGTTACTCCTGAGAGTTATCTGTCCTGTACCAGCACCACACTGCTACTTTAAAGATTTTCTCTTTGTCTTTGGTTTTTGGCAGTTTCTCTATGATGCATCAAGGCATAGATTTCTTCTTTTTTTCTATCACTTTAGGTTTGCTAAGCTTTTAAATTCTGTGGACTGGTAATTTTCATCACCTTTAAAAAATTTTAAATCCATAATCACCTTAAATATTGTACATTCTACACTCTTCTCCTCCACTTCTAGGTCTCCAAATGAATATGTGTGAGAGCAACTCACTGAATTCTCTTTCACTATCTTTCATGTATTTCTTATCTTTTAGTTATTCCATGCTTTATTATGTACAGTTTATTCTTAGTTATCAAGTTTACTGTTTCTCCCTTTTGCTAAGTTTATTTTGCTCTTAAGCTCAACTATTGTGTTACCAATTTTAGTAATTACAGTTTTCAGTTCTAAAACTTCTATTTAGCTCATTTCACATATGCAATATCATGCTTTAATTTAAAACTTCTTGCTGAGTTTAACTTGAGCTCTTATTTCTCTAAACATAGCAACCATGGTTGCTTTACAGTCTGTGTCTGGTATCTCCACCATGTGGAGCATCTGTAGGTCTCCATCTGTTGTCTGTGCTTGTTCTTATTCCTGTTGTCTTAACTCTTTGTATACTTCATTGTATTTGATTTTTTTGGTGGACATTGTATTTGAAAAATAATTTTGGAACATGATCTGAGACTTAAGCTAATATTACTTTCCTCTACAGACAACAGTCAGTTTTTGCCAATGTTGTATTTTTTAAATGTTCAAAATTACTGAAAAATTTGAAAAGTTTTATAGCGAACATTTCTATATGCATTACTGGAACTCTACCTTTCACATTGTACTACACTTTCCTTATCACATATCTATTCATCTATCCATGTAAGAGGTTTTTGGTTTGGGTTTTGCTTCCATCAAATACATGAGAAAAATAACAATCTGGGATCATTTCAATTTAATTTCAGGGCTCAAGATTTTTCTGGACTAAGGAGAAGAGTTGAGTACAGCAGTCAGTGCAGAAACTGTTTTACTTTTCCTTCCTTTCTCTTTTTTTAGTGTGCTTCTCTTTAGGGCACTAACTCAAATCACGTGGTGGTTTACCAACACACTCCCTTGGAAGACTAGATTAAAATTTTGGCTCCCCAATTTGTTGAAACTACTAGATGTACTGATTACTCTCTTGGCCATATTTTCATAGTTTACAAACACCCCCAGAACAAAAACAGCCCCATATTACAGACTCCCTTCTCTGGAGTCACACCTTCTTCTTCTTATCCCTGCAGTTAATACTTCTTTAGCTCTTTAATGATTTAATAATAATATCATTAGCTCTTTAAGATTTTACAAATATTTCATCCAGATCTTTAAGTTTTCCTCGGGTAAGGAAATAAATGACCTAGAATACCATTACCAGAAGCACAAATCTCTCATTTTCTCATGAACCCATTCAAATCACAATTTCATCCCTATCAGTTCACTAAACCATCCCTTCTCAAGGTCACCAGTAACTCCCAAATTTGTTGATTCCCAGTTTTCACCCCAACATTTCAGTAGCATCCAGTATTAATGGTCAAAATTTGCTTTATTTACTTGATTTCTGAGGCTTCCGACTCTCCTGGGTTTTCTCCCACCTCAACTAGCTACTCCTTCCCTAGGGTCATTTGCTGGAATCTCTTCCTTGAACTGGATCCTATGTATCAGTGTGGCCAGAGCTAAATCTCTGGAAAATTTCTCTTCTTTATGTCTACTTTCTAGGTTTTCTCCTCCTGTTTTAAATAACATATACATCCATCCTGCCTGTCAAATATTATTCATCAAATCTTAAATCTAAATTTTCTTATTTATCTAAATTTTAGATTTAAAATCTAAATCTAAATCTAAATAGAGACATTTGCTTTTCATATTTTTGTGAATTCTCTAAGCATTATATTTTGGCTGGCTTAGTTTCAAAGAGTATTGTATACATATTCAACAGAACATTAAGTACTCAAATGGTCTTGTAGTTTAATGAAGTTTTTTTTTTAATATTTTATTTATTTGACAGAGAGAGACACAGCGAGAGAGGGAACACAAGGAGGGGGAGTGGGAGACGGAGAAGCAGGCTTCCCGCGGAGCAGGGAGCCCGATGCGGGGCTCGATCCCAGGACCCTGGGATCATAACCTGAGCCGAAGGCAGATGCCCAATGACTGAGCCACCCAGGTGCCCCAGTTTAATGAAGTTTTTATCCCTAATAAAAAATGAGAAGTCATTCTTAGAGAAAGGAAATGACCGTAATTTAACTACAGTCACAAAACATCCTGGTAGGTAGAAATAGAATAAAAACCTATGGGTTCTGATTTTTTCATACATTTGTTCTATATCTAATAGCTTATGCAACATTTTTACTATAATATCTAAGAGACATCTTGACATTAACATGTCCAAAACTGAATTCTTGATTCCTCTAATCCCAGCCCATTCAAGCTTCTCCTCCTCAGTGTTACACATATTTAATAAATGACATTATCATTTGCCCAGGTTTTCAGACCAAAAATCCATGTGTCATTACGGCATTTATAACTTTATGGTTTTTGCCAGCTTTGGAAAATTTTTTACTTCCATATTTTCAAATATGGTATCGGTCCCATTTTCTTTTCCTTCCTTCTGGGACTCCAAAACCAATATGCCAAACCTTTCCATCAGGTTTCACATATCTCTTACACATTTTCCATACTTTTGCTTCTTTATGCTTCATTACTTTTGACTTATCTTTCAGTTCATTAATCCTCTTTTGGCTGTGTCTAATGTACAGTTAAACTCAACTATTAAGTCCTTAATTTTGATTATTTTATTTTTCAGCCTTAGAATTTCTATTTAAGGGGTCCATGTGTGGCTCAGTCATTAAGCGTCTGCCTTCGGCTCAGGTCATGATCCCGGAGTCCTGGGATCAAGCCCCACATTGGGCTCCCTGCTCTGCGGGAAGCCTGTTTCTCCCTCTCCTGCTCCCCCTGCTTGTGTTCCCTCTCTGGCTGTCTCTCTCTCTGTCAAATAAATAAATCTTTAAAAAACAACAAAAAAAAAGAATTTCTATTTAATACTTCATTATATTTGGCTATCTACTAAACTTCACAATCCAGTCCTCTATTTTTTGAGCATATTAATGACAATGGTTTTTTTTTTTTTAAGATTTATTTATTTATTTTAGAGTGATAGTGGGGAGGGGTAGAGGGAGAGGGAGAGGAAGAGAATCTCAAGCATACTCCTTACTGAGTACAAAGCTTGACACAGGGCTCAATCCCACAACCCTGAGAAAATAAGCTGAGCCGAAACCAAGAGTTGGCTGCTTAACTGACTGAGCCACCTAGGTGCCCCATGACAGTGTTTTTTTTGTTTTTGTTTTTAAGTTCATGTCAGATACCCAGATAACTCTTATTGCCAATGGTTATCTGTTTTTATTCTGTGATTTTCTTGGTTTTAAGTTATTTAGTCATGTTTTTTGATACGCTTGCTAAAATTTTTGATTTAATATCAGAAATTTGAGATTCTGGATGATGTTATTTTCCTCCAGAGAATGTACCTTTGCATTTAGCAGGAAATAGGAGAAAATCTTAACGAAATCAGGCTCTAAGCTGATTGTGATTTGATTTTCAGTCCTAGGAAGTCTGGTCCATTTATGGTTCACATTTACTTATGGGGTATATCCCTTCAGTGGTCTCAACAGAACATCTGAGGTGTTTTCCAGGGTCCCTCCCTCTTGATGAGCCTTGAACTCCCATTTTTGTCTTACTAGCTCCATGGGAGGGCTGAGAGCTCAGCTTTTCAGCTTCTGTGCTACCATATGTGGATCTGTAAATATCACAAGGTGGAAAGCAGCATTGAATGTTGGGCTCACTCTCTGTACTCTTTTTTTTTTTTTGGAGAAGAGCGGTTCCCGGAACCTCATGTTTTGGCTGACTTGGTAGTTCTATGATGCCTGTATATCTGTGTGTCTAATAGTTTATTCAGCTTCTCTAGTTCTTAGTGCGTGGCCTGATAAATTCTAATCCACCATAGCCCAAGCATAACCCACAGGAGTGAATCTTGATTTTTTTCTTTCTCTTATATCACATCCATGTTTTATCCATTATGAAGTGCTGTGGGTTCTTCTGTCCAAATACATCCTGAATATAACCAATTATTACTATCTACTCTGAGCTAATATCACCTTCCACTTATATAATTGCAGTAGCTTCCTAAATAATAAGGGATTTAGCTTTAGGTTAAGAGTCAGAAAAAAAAGTCAGATTTTATTTTGAAATAGAGAAGAAATATAAAATGGATATGGATAAAGATACTTTTGTATATTTGGTGAAAACATGAGAAGTTTCCTCTTTTGTCCTTTTTATTTTCTCTGTAACTCAGGAAGTGAGGTAATGTACTAGGGAAGGGGCAGAGGTACAAGATCAGAGGCTTAAGAAGAGTAAGAAAGTGTTTCGATTTGATTTAATGATTGAACTAATTTAATGCAGCATTGTTGAGACCCCATTGGATCATGAATGTAGCAGAACCAAGCTGCCATGTTATCTTACCCGGAGGAAGTAAATGGTTGGGCTCACCAAATTTAACAATTTGTGAGTAAATAGAGTCAAAGTAAAGTTTAAAGGAACTTTAGATCATTGGAAAAATTGTTTTAACTACTAGAATGATGACCTGCAAGCTCTAATTCAGATAGGACTGAAATAAAAATAGCAAAGGCTAATATATTTGTATAAAGTAAAATGGTCAGTGACCAAAGTTTCCAAGTGAGATGAAAGAAGTATTATGGCGTGGAGTACATGAACAGAAACCAAAAACAGGAGGGTTATGGTCAGATATGGGCTCAAAAACTAATGATATCCGAGGTGGAGAAAATGCAGATGACAGTGTGTGAGGTGAGGCTGTTGCCTGAGTGACTGAAGTGGAGTGGAGAGTGAGGTGAGGAAGAGGAAAGAACTGAAAGTCCTTGGTGATGGCAGTTGACCTGTCGGCACCGAAGTAACTCAAGGTGATGGCAGGGCTTTGGGTGGAGAGAAGGACCATCAGCCAAGGTCTTTCACTGGCTGAGAGGTTAGAAGAATGGCTTAGTGGAATGGCATGGGCTTCAAACAGTAAGTCACTAATAATCTGGAAGGAGCAGTGGGGAGAAAGATCACTCCTGAGTAGCGTGAGGTTTTAGAAAAGAGACAACTACTTGTCGGTGCTTCATGAAAGTAGCTTCTGTTCCCCAAGTCTCAGAGCTGGGTCAAGGACAAAAATATTTGGGGAATGACTGTAGAGTGGAAGAGGGAGGTCAAGTGTCTATAACAGATAGCTTCCAGGTTGCCTTCCAACCTTGAGACCCTAGGATAATAAGGCATCATCAAATATTTGTATTGTCTGAACATGATGCTTCTTAAATAAAGCATAGCAAAAATTCTTATTTATTTTCTGGAAGATGAAATTGGTTGTGGCATCAAAAGTGTCTAAATATGGGGACAAAATACTGCCACTAAATAACTGTCTCCACAGTAAAGGAGAAAAAGACATTATTAGATATTTATTATTTCTCAAGAATTTGAAGAAACATGTTACATATAAAAGTGGCTACCTTAAGATAAAACAGCAAAGGTGCTCATTTTGCTGAAGTGGCATTTCTGTGTCTATGAATCATTTGTGGATTTCTCTTAGTAATGTGCCCATCATGGCTTGACTTTTTAGTAAACAATATGGCCATATTTATAAATGTGTACCTTCCAAAAAGAGGTAGAATGTGGCCTTTGTAAATAGAAATTTGGAATAAGAAATGCTTTCATTTGTTGATTAGGTCTAAGTTATCCAGAGAGCCCCAGATTAACCAGAAATTTCTTAATTCACTTTTTCATTTATTCAATTGATATTTAATAAATACCTTGTAAGCGCAACATACTGTTTTAAAAGCCAGAGATATAATGAAAAGAGAAAAAAACAAGTTTTATTCTCTAGGACATTTATTTTCTTTTTGATTGTGCATACCTATTCTCAAAACTAAGACCTGTTAGGGGCACCTGGGTGCCTTAGATGATTAGGCAGCGGCTGCCTTTGGCTCAGAGGATTGAGCCCCCGTCCAGCTCCCTGCTCAGCGAGGAGTCTGCTTCTCCCTCTCCCTCTGCCCCCTGCTTGTTTGCTCTCACAGATAAATAAATAAAATCTTTAAACAAAACAAAACTAAGACCTGTTAGTGAAAAGACAAAAATAGTCATGTAACTTGATCCAAAGATCAGCAATAGTCTAGGTTAATGTGGATTTCTGGCAATTTACTAGATAATTTAAAAAATTATTAGGTTTTAAAGATCCTTGCACATTTGTTTTCAATATGCTCTGGTATCAATATGGGTATTAACTGATAAAAATCATGGCTTTTTTTTTTCATGAAACCACCAATTTATTCCATAATCTATAGAATTAAATCCTTAGATTGATTAAATCTATGCTTATCGATAGGGTGACTTTCCCTCCCTCAATTCCCAGGACAATCCCTGTTCTGGACAACACTTTCAAAAGTATCCTGGTTTGAAAAAACATATAGTCAGGTTACTTATAGATAACTGAGCTACAGGACAGTACTTAGCACTATATTTCAAAAGAAACAAGATATGTAGGAGCCAAATACAAATTCATAAAATTACTTTATAATATTCAAGTTAAAATTTTCTATCCATAACTAATTGTGGATCCTTTATAAGTATTTTTTGAGTGTTATTTTTTGCACTAATGATTTGAAAATAAAGACAGTGTTGATTAATGGGAACTTGAGTTTTAAAACAGGTTTTTAATGAGTGGTGACATATGATATTTATCTGCAGAATCAGTAAAAGCTATTAGCTTTTGGTTCCACCACAGAGAGACAGCAGCATGTTATGCATGATATCCAGAAAAAACACTAAAATAGTTTAACGAGCAAATTTCATTGTACCCTCAGGGGTGATTTTTAGTCAAGATCACTCCGAGTCTGCTATAACAAAGGTCAGGACATAAAGAACACAGAGGTACTGTCCAAAGTGCCTTGATCTTTTCTTAGTGACTTACAGTGTAACTGTCACCCACAACATTCTCAACTGACAGTCCTTCCTTTAAGTCTGGAAATATTTTTATATTTTCTTTCACTTATTTTTCCCACTGGCATTTGTAAATTATTACATGAAAATTGTTCATACACACAATTAGTTTTAAAATAAGGAAAGATTTGTCCTGAAATTATTTTTTAGAATTAAATCTGTTTGGATTAAATTATCATCCTATTCAAGCCAATGAAGCAAAATTACCTCCTGAGTTTCTGGGGTTAAGAATTTGGCCTAACAAGGGCGCCTGGGTGGCTCAGTTGGTTAGGCGACTGCCTTCGGCTCAGGTCATGATCCTGGAGTCCCAGGATCGAGTCCCGCATCCGGCTCCCTGCTCGGCAGGGAGTCTGCTTCTCCCTCTGACCCTCCCCCCTCTCATGTGCATGCTCTCTCTCATTCTCTCTCTCTCAAATGAATAAATAAAATCTTTAAAAAAAAAAAAAAAGAATTTGGCCTAACAAAATGATAGCTCATGTCTCACTAAATGTCAGTTCATTAATAATTTTTATGTGCAGTACCATAGAGGTGCAATCTCAAGAAATTCAATTCCATCTAATGACAGATGTTCTAATGCTAACGTAAGAATTTACCACTACCGAGGTAAGAGTGGAAATGTACCCATTTTATAGATGACAAAGCTGATGTTCAAATATAAAAAGGACAAGGGAGAAAAAAACAAGAAATGTAGAGTCCGGGCTTTTGCTATATGGAAAATAGAAATTTATTATTTGGGCTCTTTTTTAAGGGATGAGAAAGGGCGTGGGGATTTCAATTCTATTGATCTTGCTTTACTCTGTCTCAAATAATTGGTACTCATTGAGAATCTACTCTATGACAAGAATTCTACTAGGTGCCTAATCTACATTACCTCATTTAATTCGCAATACAATGTTGTAAGGTTTTTGTCTTCACAACCACTTCACAAGATGAAATGAAAGCTGAAAAGATGAACCTACCTCAGTCTTACAGAGTTAGGATTCAGACCCAGTTGTCTAATTGCAGAGCATCTGCCCCCAGGCTGCTTAAACATTTCCCAAGTTGAGATTGCCAGCCATGACACTCAAAATCCTGTGACTTTGTACTACCTCCATTTTGCAGATGGAGAAATTGAGGCCCTAGTCCTGTACGAGACCACAGCTTTGCTTGACTTCAGAGCAAAGCTCTTTCTCCTGTACCAGTCTTCCCCCTTAATCCCACCCCACCTTAAAATTATTTTACTTTTATAAAATGTAAATAATCAATATTCTTCCATTCTCTTTTTTTATAGTCTGGTACTTTTCCTTCCCACTGAAGAGAATTTCTCCATCTCAATGAGACCCTTTTATGGTTGTAAATTAGCATGATGTGTGCTCACATGATGTGCTTATATGAAAGACAATGTAGTTGGGGGGGAGATGACACCATATCAAACTGATATAATAACATATTACCACAGTGGCTATTTTTTATTTGCCCACTTTTTACCTGATATTATTTTATTATTTTCTGCACATTTTTTAGGTTAGGATAGACAATGGTCCCAGAGTTTTATCATTTCTCAATAAAATACTTAGGCTCTGATTTCTAGCTGTGTGACTTAAGACAAGTTACTTCTCTGTGACTCATAGAATTGGAGTAATAAATGCTCCTACTACAGAGAAATGTTGTGAGGATTAAGTGAGTTAATTCATATAAAGATCTGGAATTAGATCTCATAATTCATATAAAGAACTGACAATCAGAGTTTAACTTTCATAATAGTAGGATTATGATTTAAACACACCAACACACACACACACATGCACGCACACACACGCACACACACACATGCATCAGAGCCTTCCTATTATTTGTTGCTTGTCCAGCTTCCCCTTTCCTTTGGCAATATCTTCATGGTAAATCTAAGTTTCATGAACACAAATTATATACCCTCCCTAGCTGCAATCATTTTGTTTTTGAAATTGGAGAAATGTTGAACTACACTAGAAGTGACCCATGACAAAGAAGACATTTTGAAACTAACAAAATAAAGAAGCTTACTACTAAAAAATGGCAGTAAACATTGGACTGAAAAATGCAGTAAGAAATCATCTTGTCTACGTTTATCATCAGTTGTCTTCTGAAGTAGATGATGGCGATGGTTATTGTCACCCTCCTTAATAAAAGAAATCTTGAATCAAATGACAACACAATGTAATGCCTTCCAAAAAATTTAGGTAGATGGAATATAGCACGTTCCTCATAATACTGGGAAATCATATTTTTAAAGAAAGCAAACCAAATAATGATTTTAGACCCAAGAATTATCAGCAACAAGTTAACCTTATCTATAAAACAGATATGACTGGCAACCATAACATTGAGACAGTTGTTAGAACTAAGCACAAACGTTCCACTGTAGGGCCTCAAAGTAATAATATGATAGACTGTGACAAGAACAAAGGGAGGATAAAGTTCCCATATATGCCATATTTGCATAATTTTTAAGGATATCTGAAGTAGAAATGCTGTAGCATACTCTTCCAAAGATTTGCTAGCAAAATGAGATTCGTGTGGGAGGTTGAATACTTACAGTATATGTGTTTTGTCCAATATCATGAGTGAAAAATTTCCCTGAAGTTCCATTATTTCCAACTATGTTTTTTTTCTGTAAACTTTGCTGTTATGGCAAGTACCATGAACTTCGTTGATTATCATTTTAAATTGGCAATGCTTGGATTTTCTCTGCTCATGAGGTCATGCCAGAATATACTCAGTGAAATCTGCCCATTCTGGAAAGATTGCAGATAAAAGCAAACATATAAAGTGAAGGAAGACAAACATGCTCCTGAATGGTAATTAATACAGTACATCACTGAATAACCCATACAAATCTTTCACGTCCATATGTGTATTATGCCTATATTTGTAGTCCTGAATCAACAATGTGACTGTTATCTTTTTCTATGTACATTGCATGTTCTGATTTAAAATTTCAAAATGCTTTCCCATGTCAATGACAATCTTAATAGAGTCCAATTAGTTCCACAAGGCACTTTCTGATGCACAAGCCTCTGGCTTGATTGCGGTGAATGGTGGGTATTTCCTGTGTTTAAGCCCACATATGGATTGAGTAAGGTAGTGGCAGAGAGACTACTGTTTTCCTTCACTACATCTTCATTTCTTTTTCACAGGCTAAGCCTTTTTTGTTTTTCCTGGCTCTGTTGTCAAAATACTGACCAAAGTTTTGGCTCATGGTTTGGAATACCAGGCCAAAACAATCCTCTGGAAACTAGTGTGGCAAAATGTATTTTAATCTATACATTCACCATTCAACCATGTGCATAACCACACCCAGTGACCCACTCTGTGGTTAAAAACAACACGGGTTTGCCCCCAGAACAGTTTGATTTATATGACAAGTTTTTTCAAACCTGCCCTATCAACATTAAAAAATGTTCTGAGGCTTGGTTCCATCACATCTCTTGTGGGGGAAAAAAAAAAAGTATTAACTATACTAGGATCATTTTTGTTTCTGTTTTTAAAAACAAGCTGAATTCCATGTGCATTCTGCAGAATTTCTTTAAAATGTATTCAAATAATAGGTTATTTTGATAATGCATGAAAAATATTCTGAATCAGAAAACAGTTAGTGCAATTATTGAAACGTATTTCCTAGCAGGTTACAAATAAGAAAAGATCAAGAATTTTCCTTGAATGAGTCATCATATTTTTCCTTTTAGACTAATTCACAATGATTAATTCCTGTAAGTGTCAGAATCCATATTTTTTTCTTGCCTTCCCAGAAGTGCTGGATTAGTTCTTTGTTAACTCTATTTCACAATACAAAAGCATCAAGAGTTGATCTCCCATTCAAGTTTGAATATTGCTTGAGAGATAAGATTGTTCAAAGGTATTCTGAAGAACTTCACTAACAGTGGATCCTACTCTTGATGATTCATCCATTTCATTTCCTCCTCTGTAGGTCTACTGAATCTACTTTTTAAAATTCCAAACTAATGAATGTTAATTGCTTCATACTTCAACAAAAACAGATTTTGATTTGTGTCTCAAAGTTCCTGCTCCCCTCAAGATGTTTGCCTTAAACAAGGCGACCCTGGAAAATTTTACTGAATTACTGAAATTTGCCACCTGGATTTTCTCCCATATGAACAGCAAGAGCTAAAGTAGTCAAAAGAATCTCCTTTGACTTTAAATTAAGTATTAAAACTTTCAGCAAAACGCAATTTATAGTGTGTGCTGCAGAAAACTTTACGGCTCCCCCTCCCTCCGTTAAAACATTAAGTCTCTCCTCTCTCCCCCTCTCATATCTGACTACATAAGTTTTAGTAACGTATATCTCTAGTAGGTCTGGCAGGAGAAAGATTTCAATGTTCCAAAATCTAGATCCTCCTTTATGAAAGTGAAGAAAATGTTGATTTGGGAACAAGGCAAAGGAGAGAAGATGGACAAAAGAATGGCGGTGAGGGGAAGGCATAGCTTTCTGATTGCTGGTGACCTACTTTGGGCGCTCTGCAAATTGTAAATGCATTGTTTATAAGATATTTTAGTTCAAATTTTTAGACTTAATCGTTCTGTTCCCTCTTGTCAACCCAATTACCATTTCCTAAACTGTAAATTTCCATAAACCAGAGATATTCCCAGTTCCATACACATTTGTACTTTTAGATTCCTGGACTACTGATACCACCTAAAGGCTTTCACGTGCATTTAGGGCAAGGATTTAAGATTTTACATCAGAGGCAGCTTTTGGCGATGTCACGGTCTGCGGGTGTCTGAGCCTATAGTTACCGGAGAGTGCGCACCCAAGCAGCCCTGACTGCCACCTATCTTCATCTGGAATCCCTTGAGGCTACACAACCCACAGTCAACCCGCCCCAAAGTGATCCCTCCCTCTGCCCAAACACAGGCACCCCGGGGTGGAGGAGGGAGTCCTGGCTACTTCACGGTGTTTCGCATATCTCTGAATTGAAGACAGGCTGGAAACCCAGCCTGAACCGCCCATCTTCCGTCAAGGCAAATCCACCAAATGCATTACAAGTCCACCGGTGTCCCTGGACCTCCTACACCTAACTCAGCTGTTACTTTAATAAGCTGAATCATATTTTGCAGTGCCTCTCATTTCATAGGAAACAGGGAAAAACTGAAAATACAAAACTCTTATTTGTGGACAAAAGAGCTTTTATCTATGATCTGTGATCTTTTTAAATATTGGTCCTAGAAATAGTGGATATTGAATTACCAAAGTTTTCATTAACTCTACAACTAAATGAGATAATCCTTGAGAGGCTGAAAAGAATCAGAAAATTATTATATTGCACTTATTTTATTACGATTGTGCAGTTTATCACCTATTAATACCTTCTTACTGTGTAATGCCACAGGAATACATCTGTTTTTAATACTTGCTGTATAGATCATTAGCCTACCGGTCTTTCTGATCTGTTTCTGCAGTGGCAGAATAAATATCATAATTAGTGCTATTTTTGTGCCCATATGTGCCACTTTTGTACAAGTTCAGAGATGTTATTGGGTCTGCTAATGTGACCCTGGTTTTCAAGTCAGGTGATTAGTGTAGGGTATTAAGTGTGTCTACTCATTATCCATTGGAGATTGCAAAGATACAGCAGACAATCAGAATCATAATTCCAAATGAAAATAAAGCATGATTCTTTAAAAGTGTTTAGAAGGGTGCACGGCAGGGCATATTCTCTTTCTTACTGGCAAGAGTTTGTAACTGGATACGTTAACATTACTGAGAACATGAAAACATGAAACAAAAGTATTGATTCAAGAATTCACTGAAGAATCCAAGTGCACACTGACTGCTCTTATTTTATTCTTTCAAAGTATGAGTTATAGTGGTTGTTTATGGCAGACAGGTACAACTAGCTGGTCCTTCCCTTCGTGCATTTTTCAACATACATGAAAGAAAGTGTTATTTGTATTGTTAAATTTACATTATCTCCTCTTTAATTGCATCAGCTGCTAACTAGATCTAGAAATAATGACATTTAAAGGGAAAATGGCAACCATCTCCAGAAGACTGGAGTATAATGGAAGAACCTAATTAATTTATCCTCATAATCTTCCATAATGGCTGAGTTTCATCATTCCCACAGATGGAGCGTGGAGGAATTAAGACTGCTGTGCATCCCCCACAGACTCCACAGATTGGCTGGCCAAGGGGAGATTTTTCTTTATATTGCTTCAATTCCCATATTGGCAATGTCTGCTTGAAGTACACTAGGAAGACAAAGTGTGTGGCATTAAAAGGTGAAAGTGAAAAGCCCACTACTGCAAAATGTCTTGCCTCTAGTTTTATACAGTAGAGGCAAAACAAAATCTCTTTGTTGAGAGACGTGGGACCAAGAATTTAAGATTACCTATAAATATTCTTTTAGGTTTAAATTGCAACAGAAAGGGAAACAAGGCTTAACCTCAGGAAAATGAGAGATTTGCACACGTCTACAGCTAGTCTTAGAAATGCCGTTATGCATTTTTTTCTTTCCTGAATGATTTGTAATATTTTCTGGAACTTTTCCTAATATAAGAAAATGGAAAGATGTGGGGATCCTGTGTGAGCACAGGTACAACAATAATAGTAGGGGATTAAAAAAAAAAAATACTTGCACCATAAGAATAGTTTCACTGTTTGATTTCTCTGCAACTACTACCCTAGACATTATATACTACCCAAATTCATTGTTGGTGAAGAAATCTGAGAGCATCTCTCTCAGTCATTTTGTTCCAAAGAAGCCAGCTCCTTTCCATTGTCAAAAAACTGTATGTTACTTTACATACCTTAACTGTGAATATAAGCACTGGTTCGTATTTCTCTGATCACACTGAGCATTAAATCTCAGGATATATTGACAACTGTCTGAGGGAATGCTAATGTCAGATCCTAGCCATATTGTACATGTATTAGATGCGCTGAGAATCATGAAATCGAAATTATTTGCTTGGGTCTCATACAAATCTTAGAAAGAGGGAAGATGGTAGCTGCTGAGGGCTCCCCCGAGGAAAAAACCTTACCCATATTATTGCGAACACTGGCATTTATTCATTCAACGATCCTTGCACTTCTCTATGCCAAGCCCTATGTTAGAGGCGAGAATCCACCTTTCCTGCAGGTGCCCCCCACAACGAGTGTCGAGCGTTACAAACATTTTTCTTTCAGATTGTGATTTTTTAAGTTGCTGATCTAAATTTCGAAAATACCCCAAATCACTCTCTACCTGCCAAAAACTTCCGAATCCACCTTCTAGACGGGGTCTTTACCTGAAAAAAGCCCTATGGGTCTTCAGGTGGCACTTGGCTGACGACTAACGACCTCCCTAAACGCATTAGCAAAGGTGTTTCTCCAGTAAATGGCAGCTGGGCATCGTCTGACTGCATCCAGCACAGCCAGTTTACGGCCTTGGCAGAAAGAACCCGAGACAGCCGGGGCGGGGCTGAGCAGTCTAGGTTTCTCCGCACTTTGCCGCGCGCCTCGCCGCCTTCCTTCCCGTGACTGGGAACCGCGGTTCCCCCACGGTAGTGGCGGCCCCAGAAATTCTACTAGGCTTTAGCTAAAGGCAACAATGAGCTTCGAGTGTGTCTGGGGTGGAGGTGTGGTCTTGTCTTCAAGTCGTGATGCACTGCACGCACGCTTTTTTCCACTTAGATTATTTGCTCACGGTGGGGGTTTGGCGGGAGGGATGCTAAAGCTTCTCCAGGCGACCTTTAAAAGCTCCACCCCTGCCTTGAAATGGACGGTTTGTACTTGACGGTGAAGGCCGCCAAAAAATGTCGGATGGGCAAAAAGGAGAGAGGAGACTGAGGAGAACGGCTTCACTCATTGTAACTTTCTGCCTGCGGCAGTTTTTGATACTAAGGAAAGGGTACTGACCACGTGAAGTCCCCAGAACTGCAGGATGAAAACTGAGGTGGGAGTGGGGGCTGGAGACTGCGGATTCTCAGAAATCTGTATGGAAGGGTGAAGGGCGAAGAGCGTTTGGTTCTCCGGAATCTGTCCTCAAAAGGGTATCTGGGTTTGGGAACGCTGTGCCCTGGCCTTGGAGCGCACGGGGTGGACGGAAAACGTCCTGGCATGTGGTCAGGCTTCGCTGAAAGGGGGTGCACCGGGATCCCGACCTGGCTTCAGCTCCCGAGTCTGCGACCACCTGGTTGGGTATTCATTCACTGAACACACATTGACTGATGACTCGCCTCGCGCCAGGCACTGTTCTAGGCGCTGGGCGTAACAGCCGTGTCATCTGAGGCAGGTCACTTAACCCCCGGAGATGTCAGTTTCTTCATCCGCAGCACTGCAGGGTTGGACGGCTACGAGGCCGCTAAGATCCCTGCCAGCTGTCAAATATGACACAGGCGCGAATGGGTGTGCTCTCCGCTGACGGATGAGCCCCCTACTCTCGGCTGTGGGCGGGGAGAAGGACCCGATAGGCCATTTTGCTTTGGTCACTTCTAGGCTGCCGAGATACTATTGTTCCTCATGCTTAGCCGGCAAAACAAAGCTGTGTGAGGGTGCGGGAACCTAACTGATCTCAGCCACGAGACGCTAGTTTCCCAAAATATTGCGGCAAACCTAGGCGAAATCTCTCTTCAGAAGCATATCCTTGCGTATCTGACCACCGTCAGTGGCAGGACAGGCCTCTCTGCAGCAGGCGGGCCAGCATTAGGCCCCTTACAGCCCGGGGGCCAAGGGCTCGGCCCGCCCTGAGCAGACGGCTCTTGCCGCGACCCGGGGTCCCACTCCCACTCGGCGCTCGGAAGAGAAACCGAATCCAGCGCGCTGCAGCAGGGCCCCCTCGGTGGCGCGGCCCGCGGCCTGCACCGCCAGACCCTGCAGAAACGAACCCACTGCCCTGCGCCCACCGCGGTATCCCGAGCATCGTCGGCTTCCCTGGCCCAGTTTCCACAAAGCCTTTTGTGAGCTCCTGCTACCGCTTCCCGGGGGTTTATTTCTAGCGGCGGCTGAAAATGCAGTGCTCGGACGCGGGAGTGCGGGGGCGGCCCCGGCGAGCTGTGCCTCCGGTAACTGCGCGCACTCTCCAGCCAGGGCCAGCTTTACCCGAGCCCCCTGGGGCCCCGCGCCAAGGCCGCAGCGCCCGGCATCCTGTTCGCGGGTTCAATCTCCCCGACGCTACAGGTGGAGGCCAGGGCACCGGGCTCTTCTCTCCCGCGCAGGCCTCCGACCCCTTCCTTGGCGCGGGTGGAGGGGCAGCGGCCTGCAGCAAGCCGAGCCCGGAGGCTTTCCCGCCTACGGCCTCCTAATCTCACCGCCCCAGAGCCTTCCTCCAACCTCCTTGGGTGGGTTCAAAGGCTCCCGGTCCTTCTGGTTCATTCCTCGTGCTTCCTCCCCCAGTGCCCCCATTCTGGAGCTCAGAACCTGCGCGCGTGACGGCGCCACCGCGAAGAATAGCCCGGGTCGCGGCGGAGTTTGACTGGGGGAGGCGGGGAAGGGGAGGGAGGGGCGGGAGGAGATCGAGCCCGGGGAGAGGCCGTGGGTTGGGGCAAACTGATCCTCGCGGGGCTAAGAAGCAGCAGCTGCTGGTAATCGGCGCCGCCTGGGAGGGAGCGGGTTTCGCAGCCCCGGTGGCTCGCCTCTGCGGCGGGTGCACAAGCGGCTAGAGCAACCGCCGGCGGGAGTGACCCGCCCCGGAGACACCCGCTCCCCTGGCAGGTCCCGGTGCAGATCCACCTAACCCTCCCGGGACCGAACAGTCCCAGAGGGCTTTCCTGGTCAGCCTTCCTCACCGCGGCGGGGTAAAATGCCCCCACCCCCCAATGCTCCGGCCCGAACGAGCTCTCTCTTTTCCTTCCTCGCATCCCAAGTATGGTGCTAGATGGGCGTCATTCAGAGCTTCATAAGGAGGTGGGACGCGGGATGGCAGTTGAAGTCCCCTCGCCTCCACCTCTCACACCCAGCACCCTCGCGGAGAGAGCCAAACACTTCTCATTGTTTCCTGAGGTCAAGCAGCAAGGACGCGCTTCACTTAGAAGCATCTCTAGCTGTCTTTTTCCCATGTACTTCTGAGAAGTGAAGTAAGGAAGCGATGCCTGCTGCAGTTTCAGAAGCTTATATTGGACAAGTGTTCGTAAATGAAAAAACTTGGAAGCTTAGGATAATTAATAAGCACATGGAAATCCACGACAAGCCATAACAACTGATTTTTATCTACCGTTTTATATCCGTCTATTATCCATCTACATATAAAAACCCCGTGATTTTATGTAGTTTACATAAACCACAGGTATTTGGCACTTGCTCTTGTGTTTTATTCCGATACATTCATGAATTGGCAATGGGCCTTCCAAGCCGACTAAATGCATGTTTTAATCTTGGAAAAATAAAATTCCGGTCGACTTATTGCAGTTACATTTTATGAAGTTTTGTCTTCTTCTTCTTCTTCTTCTTTTAAGTTGGGAGATAGTCCTCTAAAATCTCCTCACCACCCAGTTAGAGTCCTAAGGCTTTCGGCCTCTGGTTCCACTACTTCAGTGATATCTAGTAATAAAATCTTTGCGGTCCCAGAAGATAATCAATCTAGAATTTCTTTCTTTGGATGTTTACATCATGAAGAGTTTTCGTTACTAACTCAAGACATGTTAGAAAAGAAAAACAAAACTGAACATTCTTATGGAGGGAATATTTTTTCTTAAATCGTGACTTGACTGAGATATCAGTGGTAGCACTCTGATTTATCATCCCTTTCCGAAGAAAATTTGTGTTCGATTTTACTTGTTAGATGATGCATCCACATTGACAGTTTGTCTTTTGATTTTATTTACGATAATACAAACTTTTAGCAAATAGAAGGTACATTCTGAAGCAAAAACAGCTTCCAGAAGTAAATCGCATTTTCGCACATCTGCCTACCTGTTTAGCTACCCAAAACAGATCATAAAAAGATGTCTTTTCATCTTTACTTCTCTAATTCTTGAAGGCTTCAGACATCTCTAGATAAATGAAATTTGAATGTCACGTTTTAGGAAGCCTATGCATTATCGCATCTTGGATTTGGACAAAAGAACTGTTCATAATCTTTGGGGAAATAACCTACATCTATTTAGAAACAGCCTGGGGAACGGCATCCCTCTTCGAGGTTCTTCCGCAAAAATCCCCGCCGGCGAGCTGCTTGTACAGCTATGTCCGTAGACACGTCACTATTCAGGCCATTATCTTCCCTCTTCCACTCTTATTGGATAAGTGCAGCTGTGAAGAACCAAAACCAATATATATTGCAAAAGAATAAGGGAGATTCTCGGATTCTAAAGCCGTACCATAATTTCTAGTTTCACTTCTGTCTTCCCCACCTCCCCCACCCTCCTATCCCATTTGCAGGACCACGTGTGCGATTCTGCATCCCACAGTCTGTTCTCGAATTTCTTATATAGTTCCCCCCCCCAAGTAGTAATAATAATAATAATAATAATAATGCCGAGGGGGTAAAAAAGCCTGAAATCAAATTGCAGAGCCACCAGGCAGAGCGGCCGGATGCGCCTGCACACAGTACCACCAACCCGGAGTGTTCGGGGCTTTTCCGAGAGCATCAAAATGTGCCGGCGTCCTAGGCTTGAGGAAAAAGACGAGGCTTACGAAAGAAGCTAGACTTCCGTAGACTCAAGACGAAATCGACAAAGAAAAACCTCCTGCCCGAGGTGAATTTTGCTTAACTAACCGAATCCGGCTCACGTCGTTTCATGGTCTTTGGTCAGGCGATTCCTCCCACGTTGCCACAGCCCCCCGTGCGCGGGACCCCAGACTGTCTCTCTCGGTCTGTGTGTCTGTCTGTCTCTCTCTCTTCTCAAGCTTCCTAGCTCAATTTTCACATCAAATGAGTCATCCATGTTTGATCCTTGCAGCCACATTCGCATTATTTCTTGAACGGTAAACACTTCTTTCCGAGGCAAACGGTTTGATCAGCATTGCTAGCTCACGTTTAATGTTCTACATACTTTCACACCCCCGGCGCCTAGTCTCACTGACAACCAATTCCATCGGCACGGAGTGCAGGTAAATGCATGGTGTGTTTAGCCTTCATTGATGTCATTGTAACTGATTGTGCCTAAGAATTCCCCGTGTTGCTGGAAGGACACCCAAACCTATTGAATTAATGACTTGAGACTGCTAACAAAATTTTACATAACTTCAAAGATTAGAAATTGCTACAAGTGGTCGCACTGAAGTCACCACAGGGATCATGTTATACACATACACTGAAGAATAACCCCCTTCTCCCTCCAACAAACATTTTGCCCCAGCTAATCCTGTAGTTTCCTTAGCTGATTGTGACATGATTTGAGTTTTCCTTTTGCATATATAAATAAATTCTATGATCTGAAAGGAAATATCCATATCATGTTAGATTTAGGCAAATTATTGAGCTAGGCATTTATTTCAGGATCTACAAGCAAATTAAAAAATGAAATCCAGGGACAAGGATTTCAGAGTAAAATGGCCATTAGCTGTCAGCATGCTGTGCGTTCTGAAAAGTGAATGATAAAATTTATCTGTTGGGATTCCCCCCCCCACCCACCCACCCATACTCACCATGAACGTACTGGTTTGGGGCTATGATTCAGTTAATATATGGATTTATGTCATGTAAAAGTACTGGTTTATATGATGCATAAGGCAATTTTAAGTTTTATTCCTTCAAGGATAGCTTAAGCTATCAACATTTGTTTGATAAAATGGAATACTCTAGCAAAACAAAGGAAGCAAACAAAATGTCTGGTGTTAGGAGAGAAACCACATGGAGGCAAAGAATAAAGCAAAACAAAGAAAAAAAACAGACAAAAACAAAAACAGAAACAGAAGAAGTCAACCCCAATCAGCAATTCAGCTCTTTGAATATCTGACTAATATTCAAGGACGCATTAGGTTTTCATTACCAAGAACAGCTCTTCAGTGCCTCTTGTTACATGTTAAGAAATAAAGACAATTACAATGTTGGAAACATAATTTTCCTCACCATAAATATTTTATGCTTATCAAACAAACAGTGGATTGTTTGCTTTCTCCTTTCCACTACTCCTTTGGCACTAATTTTGGCACTAAGATGGTACTTGGTTTGGCATGCAAGGCAAGGCAGTTTGAAAATTATCTTTACAGCTACCTCTAGTACTGTTCTTCAGGCTTACTGTTGGTCAATAGAGAGCTGATTGTTTCATCTAAATGGCCTCAGTCCACAATCTATGCTTTTATAGGATAAACCCTTCATGTTCCATCTATTCAGTGATTCCATGCTTTCTTATCCTGGGCTTTCTACCTGTTTAGTTTTATTTTTGCATGATGACAGAACTCACAAAATGGAATCAATTTTAAGAAAATGTTAATAGTAATTTACAATTATAAACCAAAAGTCAACAAAAGCACTATCAGCTATCTGCCAAAAACATGGTCAGGAAATAGCAAATGAGATTTAAGCTAGATAAGCACAAGTAGTATGTCTGGGGAAATATAATCTAAAAGTCATAAATTTGAGGTCCAACTTCATACTCTTAATGAGTCAAACTCCCAAATATTTCCGTTCTGCTGGCCATTAGTTTACTTATGGAGCATGCAGTTCTGTTCTAAACTATGCTGGAAGAGCAATTATGTTGGGTATTTTTTTAATGCACCTGCAATTTTATTCTCGGGGAAAAAGGTGTTGTTTTAAAAAATTGCCTAGTTGTGAGAAAGAAGAATAAATCTGATGCTTGTTTGTCATATGATATTACAGAAATGTAAAAAGAACAATCAAGCCATTGCCTTTGGAGTGGGGGCAGGAACAAGTGACTGCCACATCAAGGAATCATATTCCCCCACAGCACTTGTTAGATATCATCTCTTTATAAAAGTAAAGGCAGCTTACAAATGGATATGTTAATAAGTAGAATGATCTGGATAAAAGCAAACTGGAAGCTCAGAAAAGCTCCAACTATAACAGTAGCTGAGAATGAAAAGTATATATGTGCCAAGGGAGAAAAATGATAAAAAGAACAGAAAAATCAGACAAATTAGATTAAATATGCAGAAAGACTGAATCTCAATAACTTTGGAAGGTTCGCCTAAAAGGAAAAGATCAACACAGCAGGTATTATTTTTTTTTAAATAATCAAATGTACAATAAAGTTTACCATAGTAATTATGAGACATAGGATATGGGTAAAACGTCACTTTGAAAATTAACCTTAAGTCTTTGCTTTAGCAGAAAGCTGACCCAGAACCCTTGTGTTGTACCCCACACTTGGTTTCCTAAGCTATAAGTGCATAAAACATCCTCTCATTAGATACCTCCAAAAAGCCTGGTATGTTCGGCTCAGGTCATAATCTCTAGGTCCTGGGATCCAGTACCACGTCGGGCTCCCAGCTCAGCGGGGAGTCTGCTTCTCCCTCTCCCTCTGCCTCTCCCCCTGCCTCTCCCTCTGCCTCTCCCCCTCTCAAATGAATAAATAAAATCTTAAAAAAAAAAGATGGTGAGGTAAAGGCATTATACTACCCTTTCTTTTAAAAGTCACCTTAAAGTGGAGGGGGTTTGGAGGGATGGGGTGGCTGGGTGATGGACATTGGGGAGGGTATGTGTTGTGGCGAGCGCTGTGAATTGGGTAAGACTGATGAATCACAGACCTGTACCCCTGAAACAAATAATACATTATATGTTAATAAAATTTTTTTTAAAAAAATTTAAAAAAGGGCGCCTGGGTGGCTCAGTTGGTTGAGCGACTGCCTTCGGCTCAGGTCATGATCCTGGAGTCCCGGGATCGAGTCCCACATCGGGCTCCCTGCTCAGCAGGGATTCTGCTTCTCGCTCTGACCCTCCCCCCTCTCATGTGCTCTCTCTCTCTCTCTCATTCTCTCTCTCAAATAAATAAATAAAATCTTTTAAAAAAAATTAAAAAAAAAGATTTGTCCTGCTATCAACAAAAAAAAAGACTTTGATGATGTTCTCTGGAAGTCTTGATAGGGGGAAATGTATTTGCTAATGTTAGTCAACAGTAAATGGATTAGAAAATCAGTCCTAATGTAACAAGAAATTGGATGTAAAAGTCAAAATTTATGGCTCACGTAACAAGTTCCTGTCTAGTGAGTCAATTTCTCCCTGGTTTGCCTCAGACCGTTTTCTCAGGGAGCAATAGGCATAGAAATTAACTTTCAGATCACAGGATATTTCAGTAGACTAAAACTCACACGTACTTTTTATAATATAAAGGCCCTAGAGCATAGGGATCAGTCTTGTGCACAATTTTTCTTGGTATTATTATTCTAGTGCCTTCCATTCATGCTCTTTGGCCAGATACATTCTACACTGAAGGAGTTAACATGATGCTAACAGTACTATGTGATTTAGCTAAGTGGAAAAAAGACCAGTACTAGGGGAAAAAATTACTGATCTAGTAAAAGAATGATTCCTGCACATAAGAAAATTTCTAACTCACACCTGAAGAGTTGGCTTGACTCTCGGCTGTTCCCACATGGTCCGGTCTTCTCCTACTGATGCTCTGAAGCAAATCTCGATCTAAGCTAGTGGGCTGGATCTTCGTCCTCCTTTTAAGGAAAATTCCCATTAGGTGCATTTGACAAGTTTTTCTATATGAAATTACACTGCCAAACCAAATAATAAAAGGATTTTTAAAGTGCTTGTGTGTGTGTGTGAGAGAGAGAGAGAAAGAGAGAGAGAGAGAGAAGCGCAGAATTTCCTTTGAATCAGGATTGTTCATAACACACATAACCTGTCATTATAGACAGAATATAAATGCTCAATGAACTATGAAACTTCTGTTGATTTTTGCCCTCTGCCTTCTGTGGATCTGTATTTGAAAGTTTGAATAGGACCTGGGTTTAAATATACATTTCTGTCACATGTGTTCTGTGTTTATGCCATAAAGCTAGAGTACAACTCTACACTTAAGCAATTTCTGTGCCCTCATGTGCAAAAAAACCCTGTCATTTCTTTATCGTAATTAAGGTAGGTTAGGATAGCAGTTAAGATTAGTATTTTATGACATGTAAACAGCTGAATGTTCTCAGTCCAATATAAACCAACAGATACATAATTGATTCCTTATGGTATTTACTAGTTACATGGAAATTCAACAGATACATATATCTATAAATACACCAATAGATGAATATAAACATATATATTCTCAAGTGGATAATTATGAATGTATGTTTTATTGGGTTTTGGCTTGGTTTTTACAAAGGATATTTTAATTTTTATTAAAAATTTTATTCAGACTTGCAGTCATGTCAAATGAAAAAAGTAAGTATATTTCGTGTTAGAAATAAA